>NC_058409.1:54730183-54853134 GCF_002201575.2 Neomonachus schauinslandi | reverse complement strand
TTTCTTTCTTTCTTTCTTTCTTTCTTTCTTTCTTTCTTTCTTTCTTTCTCTCTCTCTCTCTCTCTCTCTTTCTTTCTTTCCTTCCTTCCTTCGGGCAGCAAAGCAAGGTTTATTGACCAGTAGTAAAGTTTATTGACAGATAGCAAAGTTTATTGAGTGATAGAGTACAAAGCTCCCAAAGAGGGAGGGGACCCCAGAGGGTTGCCCAAGATCTGAATTTTATTTTATTTAATTAATTAATTTATTTTTTTATTTTTTAGGATTTTATTTATTTACTTATTTGAGAGAGAGAGAGAGCATGAGCAGGGGAGACAGGCAGGTGGAGAGGGAGAGGCAGACTTCCCCACTAAGCAGGGAGCCTGAGGCGGGGCTCGATCCCAGGACTCCAGGATCACGACCTGAGCCGAAGGCAGACGCTTAACCGACTGAGCCACCCAGGCGCCCCCCAAGATCTGAATTTTAATAACCAAACCAAGAGTGCCTGAAACAGGAGATTCCTCATAGTTTTCAGAAAACTGAAGAGAATTGCTGATGAACTGGGAGAATGAGCGGGCAACTGTGCCACCAGGCAACGGCAAACTGGACAGAAACAGCACCATTCTGCCCCATAAAGAAGGTTTCAGGGGCGCCTGGGGGGTTCAGTCAGTTAAGTGTCCCACTCTTGATTTTGGCTCAGGTCATGATCTCAGGGTCGTGGGATCGAGTCCCATGTCGGGCTCTGCGCTCTGGGTAGGGAGCCTACTTGGGATTCTCTCTCCCTCCCTTTCCCTCTGCCTCCACCCCACTCATGCTCTCTAAACAGATAGATAAAATCTTAAAAAAAAAAAAAAAAAGGTTTCAGGATAGCAGAAATAACACAGACCCATAGATTTCTAGAGCTTTTCAAGGGTTAGTCTGTCTCCCTAATACATGACTAGATTGCAGCTAAGATTACTCTAACCATTTTAACAGATGACAATTCACCTTCTGTAACTCATTCACAAGGAGCTACCCTCCATAACCTTTCTCCTGAGACACATCATTCAATAGCAGGAAATACTTCCAGCCAATGCAATCTTCTTAGTTACACCCACCAAAAACTTAAACTTCTTCTAAAGGACTCTAAGAACCTAAACCTATTTTTTCTGTTGTAAGAATTGATGCAGCCAACAAAAAAAATCCCAGAAAGGAAGGTCAGTGGACACGCGTGGCCTCTGCTATTCTGTGAGTGTCACCCACGGTCTCTCAGCTGTGTCTGTCATTATTCTGGAAAGGATCCTGCTTCCCCTCTGAAAACTCCATTTTATGAGTTTGCACCACTGGATGGTAAAAGAGTACCAGAAATCATACCCTTAAGACATTCTTTATGAACCATTTCTTCTAAAAAAAATAAAGTGAGCTGTCCCCTCTTTTATACTGTGCATTTAACCAAACTTCCAGCCCTGGTCTTAACAGAATATGTCTTGTAATGAATGGAATGCATGGGCCAAACCCAAAGTTAAATGACTGCAGGTCAGACAAAGCTGAAGCTTCCGCCGACAGATCCGGTGACATTGCTGTCAAAACTGTCACTTACATCACTTCTCTGGCTATTATGAACGTAGACACCTTAACATTTTAGTATAATAACCTACAGGGTTGAGAAAAAGCTTGTCAAGTAGCTATACTCATATATTTTAAAGCATAGAGTTGTCTTATTGTCATGTCACTGATTAAAATATACTTTAGGGGTTTTTCAAGACTCTTCTTAGTTCCGCTTGACTATAAATTTTCAGATGGGGAGAGATAAAAAAACTTCAGAATCATCATGTTCTACACACTTAAAGCCATCAAACACGGCAATGCCCTTCATAATTTAAGCTGGTTATGCATTAGTGCAAATCATCTTATACCTTTTATTTAAAAATGTATAAGCAACGTGGCATTAAATTTGTGGTCAGGAAATTATGTCAGTAAGTATTAAAACATTTATACAAGGCCTTTTATTTAAAATAAATAAGAAACCTGTTTTAGTGGTTATAAACTTTTCAAAAATAAAGGATGGCAGATGGCTATGGAATCACTTCTTCACTGAGTTTATGGACCTCAGCTGTCTTGCTGGGAATATTAATTTCTTCCTGCAATTCATTTCTGTCAAGCATAATGAAATTCTCATCTTTCAAACAGAGCAGAAAGAGAAACTTAAAATTGTGTTTCATGTATCATCACCAATAGGTTAGAAATTAAATAAGAATAAAAGAAGAGGAACATGCATTCTACAGTGTTAAGGTGTTCCCTTAAAAAGAGTTACCGGGAGCTCTCAGCAGTTTTGTGTGTGAGGGAAATTCTCAAACCTACTCAGTTGTTAACTCCTAGATGTTTACATCAATTTTCTCTGGGCCTCCTTAATTACTGTTTGAACCCTTTGGATAGGTCTCTACCAGTGACTTGGGAGCAAACTTTATGGTAAAATCTATAGTTTCTTTGAAGGTGTTAAGAACATTCAAAGCTCATCTACGAGGTTGAATCAAAGAGAAAGTTTAGGAGTGTTGTAATTAGTGGATACTCCCAAGTTTAACTTTGGCAGATGGTTCACATGCTTTATTAATGGGCTAAATGATCTTTCACGTATTTGTTTTTTGTGTATATAGGGGCTCTTTAGGTTGCCCTAGGGGAAATAAATGTCAGGTAGAATTCCTTACTGCTTCAAGTGAAACCAAATTTTATTAGAGAGGGGAGAAGAGACTAATAAGGAGATTAATGTCTCTGAACTTGCATATGCTCATTTTAATTACCTGAGTTTTCTGACATAGGATTCAAACCTGTCACAATGCAATGTCATTGCCTATCCAGTCTCATTGACTTGCCAAAAAAAACTATACACGCTGTAAGAAAACAGTACTTACAAACTGCAGACTAATGACTGGGAAGTAATAAAGAGCAGAGGTGTCAACAATACCTTTTCAATTCCAAACACTGACACATAATCATGGGCAAGAAATGATAATCCTTAAGTCATAATCTTTTACTAGATAGCCTTCCCTGTTAGCCCAATAAGGGATAGGTTCAAAATATGACATACACTGTACCTATGATAAAACAGGAAGGGAGAGCTAAACTAGCTTCAAGATGCTCTGAGATACTTTGCATGGGCAGTGGAGCAAGATCACCTAAAATTTCCATGGGAAACTGCCAGACCATGCACCATAATTAAGAACAACACTGACACTGAGTGGAATTTTCATCACATAAGGCAGTGTTACAAGGATACCAGCTGAGAGTCTTGGTGAGATTCTGACGAGGAGAATGTGTGTGTTTTAGCAGGAGCCATTTCCTTCATGCAATCCACTACTTACTGTTGACTTTATTGATGTTGCCTTGGATTTCTGCTTGGGTCAGCAGTTCTTCATAGGCATCTCTTTCTTCTTCTGAAATACAGTTATTCTACAAAACAAAGTCTTCACTGATTCCTGAGGTTAAATAAAATATGTCCAAAGCTCGGTATTTAAAAGCAAAATGCAAAGAGTGAGAAAAACCATTTACTTATATTCATTTGAATTCAATATAAGCATTGAAGAGTGCTCGCTCTGTGCAGGGAACTAGGGTTAGATAGGCCTGGCAAAGACAAACAGCAGCCCCAGTGACTCTCTGAAAGGGCCTGTCTAACGTGGCAAACACCATGTTGGACCACTTGACCATACTGCCATTTTTTGGTAGACTGAAGTCAGTGGAATGTTGGCAATTTCATTTGATTCAGTCTAATAAAACTGACACCATGAATAACAGCTATACATAGAAGAGAATACATTTTAGAGGAGAAGTACATATTTAGTTGGAAAACAACACTTGAAAAAGAGAAAACAATTGAGGAGGGCTTGGAGGAACAGAGCGATGTTAAGGGCAGAGCAGGGAGCAGGATGTAGACCACAGGATTTGGTCACAAAGGTGAGACAGCTTGGCACGCTGGGCTACAGCATAGAGCGTGTGTTCGGGGTTAGCCAGAATGATGGGGAGGTTGGGTGGGCATTCTGGAGGCTTCTTAAAGCCAAGCGAAGGGCCTATACTTAACTCGGTAGGCAGTAGGGAACCCAGGGAGCTTTGTGGGGGCTGACATCTGATCTGTAGCTAAAGATTAAATAATTTTGCAATCTCTAGCTCTGAGAGGGATTGGCTTGCAGGATGGGAGGAAGCACGGCCACCTGTAAGGAAGCTGTGCAAGAACACTGAGGCACGGTTGGGAGGGAGGGCTGGGGCCAGAGTGGTGAGACTAGAAGGTGTGGGACAGATGTAAGCCTGGCAAGAAGAGGCAATAGAATGCAGTGATGGACAGAATACAGGAGTGGTGGGGGGGGCGTGGGCAGAGTTCTAAAACATCGTAGCAGTCATTCCAGAGGCAGGTCAGCGAGAGGCACGTGTGTGAGAAGGGCACGGTAGAGATGAACACTCTTCCTAGGTGATGAGGGGCAAGGTGCATGGGACAGAGAGATGAAGTCATCTGGAGGAGCATTCGAGGGGCCTGGTATCAAGCTGACGGCTGATTTCCTCAGCAAGTGGATGAGCTTGTCTGAGGAGGAACAGAGACCGAAGTGACTGCAGGTCAGGCCTTACAAAATCCCCGTACGCAGAGGCAGGAGGGAGAGGAGACACTGAGAGATGCAGAGGAGAACCTTGGCAGCCGAGCAGCCAACACTGAGGCAGGCGGGCAGGGTGGGCAAGCGTGCCACATGCAGGCAGAAGCCACCAGGTCAGAGAAGGCAGTAAGATCAAGTGGGAAGTTTTGCTAACGGAGCTGAGGCTGACATGGCAGGAGCTTAAGGAGGAGAAAGCTGGCCAGGAAGTGGAAGCTCTGTACATCAACAAAGTCCTCAGTAACGCTAGAGGGAAGGCAGAAGTATCAAGTCAGGGTCAGGCTGCCTTGCAGAGATGGGAAGGCAAAATGTGAGAGTGAATTCAAAACACCAGCTCTCAGCTTCACCACACCAAATCAGGAACCTCTATCAATAAATCTACAGGTGACCCAGCTAATACAAGGTCTGCAGGTGATGCCGAACAAGGCAAGATCTTGAGCCATTACTTCCACACTTCCCGGGTAAGTAATAAGTCTACGACATGACCTTCAATCCTTGTAGCCTGCAAGAATCAGCAGAAAAGGAAGCCTTCTTTCTTTCCATAGTGCAGGGTCTGCTTTGCCCTTCACATTCCAGGCAAACCAACTGCTTACAGCTGTACAGACCACTGTAGAGACCACTGCCAGGTGATCGAAAATGATCGCTTGTAACCTCAAGGCTTTTTCAAACTAGCCACTCAGAGCCGTGTTACTGAGAATCTAATTACATACCTTCAGTCTTGCATTTTCCTCTTTCCTTTTCTTGGCTTCCCAGAGTTCCTTCTGGTATTCCTGTGCGAGGCCGTCATCTACTAAAGTTAAAACTGCATTTGGGTTTCTTAACGTTTTAATGGTTTGTTCCGCTACTCCTTTTTCAATAGCTTCATTAATGGCTATAACTGCAGCGTGCACTGGGAAGAGGGAAAAAAAGGATTTTCCTGAGCCAAAGACAACATGGACAGTTGCAGGGACACTGCATGAATGTAAGCAGTTTTACTTTCTTCTCTGGCTTCGAGTTAAAAAGGCCAAATAAGACACCCTAGACACTTCACAGAGCACCCCTCTGACAACCTCTCCACTTGCCCATCTCGCTCGGGTCCTGTCTCAGCATCCGCCATGTCATCCCTATGAATTTATGAATGGCTAAAATGAATCAAGCCCTATGTCAACCCCCGAGGGCTGAAGGGGTATGTGGACATTGTTAAAGTACCAGTTTGTTTCCAAATGATACTGGCAATGTAACCTGCAACACTTAAGGATAATATAGCAATATACTCTACCACTAAAATCTGATGACACACAAACAGCAAAGAAATATTTTGAATAAAGGTATTTCTGAAAACTCTTATTCACATTGCACATGTAGATGTTTAAAGTCTAATAAATCAATTACATGGTTATATTCTCATATGCTCAACTTAACCATCTACAATACATACAATAAAAACTTCAAAAGGGGGCTGAAAGTATCTTCTAAATATTCCTTCTTGTAACCAAAATCAAGAAATAAAGTATAGGTAAGTCTCATGTCAATAGTAAGCTCTGATTTTAAATAGACTCACAAGCAGCTTCATCCACTGACAGTTCATTAGCCAGAATCCCACCTATTTTGCTGAAAGATGGCATTTGTATTCCATATTTCTCAAGTTCCTTTCTCATATTACTAATTTCTTCCTCTGAAAAAGAACAACAACAAACAATATCAAAGAAAGACACAGAGATGGAAACAGGAATGAATATATTTACATCAAGAAATGTCATCATCCCACGGTCTCTCTCCCAGAAATCCGAGGCTTATTTTTCTGAATAAAGAATATTAAAGGGGGCATCTGGGTGGCTTAGTCGGTTAAGTGACCGAGTCTTGATTTTGGCTCAGATCGTGAGATCAAGCCCTGCAGCATTGGGCTCCACGCTAGGCATGGAGCCTGCTTAAGATTCTCTTTCTCCTTCTCCCTCTGCCCCTCCCCAACGAGTGTGCACTCTCTCTAAAAAACAAAAAACAAAAAAGAATATTAAAAATGCCATTATTTAAAAAAAAAAGGGAAAAAAGTGTCTTCATCCAGAAGGTGGGGCATTTCTAAACAAGAACCTTAGGAAGAAGTCAGCCTATTTCTCATTTCACAAATGTGGTGAAAGGAAAAGTGGTCGAATACAAACAAGATAATAAAGTTTTCTCCTCTGATCAATATAGAGGAAAAACAGGAATCGATGCTATCAAAAGGACAAGTATTGATACATTTCTTAGTAAAATGACAATGTAAAAATAAAGAGTAATACCTGTGAAGTCTACTTTTCCCAACAAATCCTGGATCTGGGGTGCTATTCCTAGTTTGAACAGGTATAAACTGAAAGACAGAACATAAAATTATCAGTTCAGAAGTTTTATCATCATAAATCTTAGCATTAAAAATTACTTAAGTCCTAAGGGCTTTTTTAGTTGAGAAAGACCTAAGAGATTATCTCATCTAATCCATTCATTTCTTAGGTGGAGAAACTGAGTCCTGAGGTAACAGTCCCTGACGGACAGGGACTACAATCATAGGCTAAGTCCCAAGGACCAATCTTCTTCAGTACATGGCATTTCCATAGGGTCAACTAATTCTCTACTACCCATTTGTAAGGAGAATAAGAAACACAATTAGTACAAAATAGGCAGTAATAAATCCAATGAACATTTCCTTGGATCCTCCTTCTATGATTCTTATTTTGTTGAAAGTACAGCTCAAATTATATTTTCCTTTTCAATATTCCTTGAAGTACCACATGCCCCTTGAGGACCTATTTGTTTTACATTTTCTGAAACAAATAGAATGGAAAGACTATCAGCAGATGGGGTGATAAACCACGATGTGGGCATACTACTAAGTGGAAGATGGAAAATAAATTGTGTGTGTGTGTGTTTTTGTGTATTTAAAACCCCTTAGGACGTAATGATGGTATGCACTAACCTACCCATAACTTGACAAAAAGAGCAGAGGGCTGGCATCTAAATTTTACCAAATATGCAAATATGTGGTTATATGGCTTTTTCCCATTTAATCACTGAACCACAGTTTCTTTCCATAATGATTTAACCTCCTCAGCCCCGAAGAGTAATCCTATAGACCAACTAAAAAAAAAAAAAATCTGTATTCACTTTATCAATTTTGATAGGTTTTTAGTTTATGAGATTTTAATTAGAAGTTAGAAATTATACAATAACTTATATGACAAAATGAACTGAGAATGATTTCACTGGCTTGATACATTTCGAGATCATCACTTTAGATGCTGAGGTGAGATACACCTGAGGAGATTATAAAATGTATAAAATTTCATTAAAGGAATTCAAGATCAAGCCTTTTTAAATGGTATTAAACTCTTAAAATGTATGATTATTTAATTTAAGGAGCATGTATTTAAAGTGACCTTCATTGGTCATTTCTGTAAAACACAATCATTTAGAAAAGTAACACATGGTCAAAGTTAAAAATTAGTGATTCATGGCTAAAATAAAAATTATATAGCAGAACATCAAAGTTAAACACTAAATATTTCAATATAAAGACTTTTAATGTCTTTTTTCCTGGAAAAACTTATTCCATAAACCCACAGAGTATTCATAATATGAACATAGCGTATTTTTCCTAACCAACTGCATTTAGACGGTCACTAATTATTCCCCATCGCAAATAATACCGTGATAACCTACCTATATACAGATACCTCTTTGTGCATACATCGTATTTGTTACAATAAATCCCTAAAAACAATACTGCTGGATTGAAAGGATATACGCACAATCAAAGCTTTCAGTATATAGTGTTAAACTGTGTTCTAAAAAAGAGATCACACTCATTCTTTGTGAGTAAAGGGTTAACAAAACCCCGTTCCCTTCTGTGAAAGAATCTGACTTTTCAATTTCTAGCTCTGTTCCTCTAGGAACCTGATAAAGGTACACTGATAACCATATTAGTAAGTATCACTGCTGAGGAGAAAAATAACCCCTCATTGATAAATGATTTGAAGGGATTATAAATACCTAGCAGGCATCATATGCTTAGGTATTCCCGAGTTTGGTGACTCTTCTAACTCCCACACTCCTTGCAGGAAACTGGGAAACCCAATGGGAAGGTGTTACAATAGACCATGGCTCCAGGGGGCTGAGGCTCTATAGCAGGGAGGCTCCTGTACCCACCAAGAGGAGCGTCACTTCTTAGCACCTAAGCTGTCACCTGGGGTACCAAAGGAAACAGCTTTCAGATGGCTGTTGTGGGCAACTATGGGGAGTGTCATGAAGTCTCCCACTGAAGAGCAAGCACTTGATGCTGTCCTTCCAGCTGATTGATTTTCCCGGCTTCTCGATCCTTCTGAGCAACTAGTACCAGACATGGTTTACGGCAGTCAGGAGACACTGAATGCTTAGCTAAACCTCAGAACCTGCTGAAGGGTGTGACCTTATTCTACCACATGAGAACGCCATTTTTTTGGTCCACTTACCACAGAATACTAGCAGTGAAAATCTTGCAAATCTGATAGCCAAAAATGTTATTTAAGTCTGCATTCCCTTTTGTTAGTTCTGAGGATAAACATTTTTTCAAACACAAATTGTTCTATGTCCCTTTCTTCCAGGAAAAGCCTATTAATGATTTTTTGAATTTTAAATATTTTTTGGAGGGGGCGAGTTTACTTTTCTTTGGTTTCTCCCCTTTTCCCTCAAAACCACAACCAGAGAACAAAGAACAAATGACATTTTAAACATATGGTAACTGTAATTTTAGTACTAAATTCCAATATGATTTTCGTATCTTACGCACAGGTGGAAAACGTATTAGACTCTGAACATTCTTCAGTATAATATAGGCATTATGTATTCATAATTCAAAGCTAGAAAGACAGGATACATTCCTTAGTTTATTTTATTTATTTATTTTTTTAATTTGACACAGAGAAAGAGACAGCGAGAGACACAAGCAGGGGGAGCGGGAGAGGGAGAAGCAGGCTTCCTGCCAAGCAGGGAGCCCGATGTGGGGCTCGATCCCAGGACCCTGGGATCATGACCTGAGCCAAAGGCAGACGCTTAACGACTGAGCCACCCAGATGCCCCACATTCCTTAGTTTAAATTCTAGGTCTTTAGAGATACTCAGGGATATAAAACTATTTACACAGCCTCTGAAGCCTTTATTACCTAAGGTTTACGCCAAACAAGTCATTGGGATTAAAACTAGTAGGCTGACATTTTCAAAACTATAATATTTTACGAACCACTTCTCAACTCATTATTACATGGAAAAAATATTCCTGTTAAAAGGGAGCCCACATCATGCGGAACAAATGAAATGTCAACCTCTTCAACAGTTCCTTTGTACTAACACGTACTACAAAATTAAACAGAATTAAATGGATAGGTATGGCAAAGCTGCAAAAGAATTCTAGGAAAATAAAAGCCACACATTAAGAAATGACAAAAAAATCATTCTTTCTTCAATTTCTTTCACAGTATCTGATTTGCATCTTTCTCTTCTCTTTTTACAACTAAATTTAAAAATATACACGAACTAATCTACAAAGAAAATATAAACATAATTTAATGGGAGAAACTTTGAAAATGTGACAATAAAATTTAAGTAGGAGGCATCCATAAAATGTCTTCTAACAACCAATTTTCTATCTATAATTGCTTAACACCGTGGGGGTTTTTGTTTGTTTTTTAAAATTTTATTTATTTGAGAGAGCGAGCAGAGCGGGGTTGTGGGGGAAGGAAAAGCAGAGAGAGAGGGAGAAGCAGGCTCCCCGCTGAGCAGGGAGCCCGATGCGGGGCTCGATCCCAGGACACTGAGATCATGACCTGAGCCGAAGGCAAATGCTTAACCAACCGAGCCACCCAGGTGCCCCATTTTTTTTCTTTTTAAGATTTTATTTTTAAGTAATCTCCACACCCAACGTGGAGCTCAAACTCACAACCCCGAGATCAAGAGTTGCACGATCCACTGACAGAGCCAGTCAGGTGCCCCCTCCAATTTTCCTCTTTCTTAATTTTAGCTTTGTTTTTGTAAGCTTAAGTGTTCAATAAGTACTTGTTAAGTAGATGAGTTGAATAAATTACCAATAGCACCTATTTTCATATTTTCCTTTATTCCTTGACTGTTACTGCTTCTTGTTGAATCTAATGCCACTTTCAGAGGGTTGGTTTCCCTCAAATGTCTGGCATTTCCTGATCTGGGGCTCATCTTGGGGCTTGGGACTGGCTTTCTGTCATTGTTGACCACAGGTTCCCAGGACAGGCGCCAGTTTTAAGGAGACCCTGTGGGAATGCGGGGCTGACACCACGAGGGTGCCCCCTGTCTTGCTTTGTCACATCAGGGCTTCCGGGTTAATGCTGGCTTTGGGATTTCTTTTTCTGGCTTGCCTGTAGCAAGCCCCAGGGCAGCTCTTTGCTCTGCTGCATCCTGGGATTTCTGAGCTGTGGTCTTCGGTCTTGTTTCCCAGTCAATCCCATCCCGTCTGTGTGGCCAGTGGATAGCATTGTTTCTTACGGTAAATGATTTTTTTTTTAAATTACTACTTTAGTAATTTCAGGTCAATTGTTTTCACATTATCTTCTCTGTTTATCCATTCACTTAATTACTATGCATGGAATATCCACTACATAAAAAATATTTTTCTCTGCTACACTGTTCCTAAAATAAACGTGTTTAGGCTTCCACAAAATACAGGTTTGTTGGTAACAGGAGCTATAAGTATTACACAAAATAAAAGTACTAATTTCCCCCTGTGGTACTGAAGAAATTAGGTGGCTATTTCCAATTACACTTTCTACTTCTCCATTGTACGCTGTAATACTAATATAAATCCTACTGTAAGCCAACATCCAGGTAACTTTTAAAAGTTACCACAAGGTGGTGCTGAGAAGTTACCTTTTGGATCGAACAATCTTGGCTTTTAAAGTGATTTTAAAGAAGAGATTTTCTGAAATTGGTATGAATCAATTAGAAATCTCATTTGCGTATACATACATCTACCAAAAATGTTTAAATGTTAATGTATATTTTTTATCTGGCTCCCATTTTCTACATTTATTGCCTCCAGTGTTGAAGCTTAAATTATTAGCTTTTTAAAAAATGCCACTTTTCACTGTGTGGGAGTTTTATAACAAATCTCTGCGTGGGAGGCACTTCCAAGCAGATTACTCAAAAGGGCAGTTTACTCAGTACTTACCCACTATTCCCATGCCTAGAAGAATCAGCCATAGCAGCCCACTCCTTCCCAAGCATTTAAATTCAAATGAGGCCATTCACTACCTGAAGCCTATAGGAAATCCAGAGTCTTGATCTTAAAAAAAAGAGCCTGTCCAATATAAAAGACACCAATTTCTTGGAGCTCTTCAACACAACTTTTTAAGCACCTTTCGTGCCTAAGAGCCAATACAAAGGGCTAAGGCAGTTCTAAAGGAAGCCAAGGAAATGAACGTCACCATCCCTTAGCTTTCCCCAAATAAGAAAGTACTTGGTGTGGAATAGGGAGGCTCTTAATACTCCAAAGGGACAGCACACTTGTGTAGCTTAGAGGCCAGTTACAGAGAGGTTGTCCTGAGGTAGCTAAAGCCTCTCTGGTCCACGTGCTCCCATTTGTACAAATAATATCAGTTCAAGTACAGGAAGCAATAAAGTAAAAAAAAAAAAATACTATCAGGGCTTTTCCTACTACTTTCAATATACACATTAAAAGGTGCTATAGTAATGAAATGCAAATTTACAAGGTAGGAGCTGAATTTATTTCAGCTTTTCTGCATCAAATCATGTGCAGTTCACTTTATGGTGTAGTATGTGAGATGAATGCTTATAAATCAAAGCCTGGGGGCTAACCAGAAAGACCATGGGACCAGTATCCTAAGACTCGGATTCTGGCTGCCAGGCTGGCCCCAACTAGATGTGTAACTCTCAGCCCCTCACATAATCCACTGCTTGCAGTCCCCTCATCTCCGAAATGAAGACCTGGACAAAAGAAACTTCTCAAGGTCTTTCCATTTCTGAGGTTCCATGATTTCTCATTTTAAAACTTCCTGAAATTAACAGCTGAGTAGCCTGTGCTCAAGTTCAGGTTGGATGCTGTCTTTAGAGTTTTCTTAGTAGTATGGAAACACGTGACTCCTTTCTGAGGCCAACGACTAAGCCAGTAACAGCCCAGGACCTGGTGTCACACAGCCTAGTTTTGAATTCCAACTCCACCATGTACTAGTTGTGTGACCTTAGCCTCTCTGTACCTCAACTGCCTTCGTGATAAAATGGGATTATTAAACGTATGGACCACATAGGTATATGGTGAGGATTAAATGAGATTTTACCTGTAGAGTACTTTGAACAGTACCAGGCATATACTTGTTTTTATTATTACTATGATCTTGTTAAATAAGTGTGTCCTTTATTAATAACCAATTAATAATAATTAACAACTTCCTAAGAACTTATCACAGCAGTTTCCCTATTTTCAACACTAAGAACCTTTTACTATTTTCCCTCACTGGCTCCATGTTTCAAATAGTTTTATCTAGAGAACCAAATTATTTTTCCATCTTAACCACATACATCACTGCCAGTATCATGTCAAAATCCAGGGTTCTTCACCTAATATTCAATCAAAAATAAAAAGAATCCTGAGGCACCCTTACCCCAGCTAAAATTTTAAAAAATATGAACTCGAGAGACTTAATTTAGCATCAGTGGTGTGTATGTGCTGCATTAGGTGACAAAGCATGGTTCACGGTCTCGAAGAGCTTAGAATTTAGCAGGACAAGAAGATAGAGTCCTGATACTATTTCAGGATAGGAAGAGGAGGAGAGAGTACGGTCTAGAGTGTGGGGAATTTTGAACAAGGAGTGATCTGGAAGCTACATAAAGTGTCATCATCCCTCTCATCTTAATCCCAAATATTGCCATCTCCGCATATCCCTCCTGAGGACACAAAAGTAGAACCTGCTCTTTGGGTTAAAAACTATTTCTAGGAAGCTTATTTATAAATACAAGTATGTTCTCTGCCAGACCCACCATCAGTCTGGTATAAGCCATCAACTGGTTTTTTTTAAAAGGTAAAAGGTCCTTAGGGCATAGAGTGTAAGACAAAGAGAGTTCGGCATTAAAGCCTGAGGGCCAGATACCTAATCAACCTGGTAAGCAAGGCAGCTACCTGACTGCGGTGTGCTGTAGAGGGGCCCTTCTTCCCTGAGCAATCAGTGCATTTGGAATGACAACTGGTTAATTGGGACTGGGGTCACCAGTGCCATGATCACAAATGCAAGCCCCAAACGTGTGCTATTTTGGCATCATCACTGCATTTGAAAACATGACTGTTGGGGTGGTTGTGACATGATCTGCAGCAGGAGCACCAACCACGACACAGAGGGCAGGCAGGCTGATCTTCAGCTTGGTGCTGTCAGTGTCTTAATGGTCCAAGAAACTTTGTACGGTAAGAAAAGCAGAATCTAAAACCCTAATCTATCAAACGAGAAAAATCATTATGAACATATGACTTGTAAAGGATTCCTTGGAGGGGAGTTGATTTCATGTCTGGAAGCAGAAATAATTACGATAGGACTGGAACATCCTGTTGTGACCACAAAGCAAGGATATTTCCAGTAATGTCAGGGACAGTGCTACAAGGACAAAGGCGCTGGTCCCAAAGAGCTCCCACTGACCAAAGTAAATCAATCCGATCCATCAGAGCAGAAGATACTAACCCTGGTGAAGTCTGTGAAAGGCCAGGAGTTCACAACCATCATCAAAAGAGAATGATACAAAGTGTACAGAAAGGAAATTGTAATACAAGTTGATAAAGTAAGACACGGATAATTACTTGTACTGATTTTAGCAAGATGGGACATATTATTAAAATACAGGTGCTTTGGGCACCTGGGTGGCTCAGATGGTTAAGCGTCTGCCTTCGGCTCAGGTCATGATCCCAGGGTCCTGGGATTGAGGCCCACATCGGGCTCCCTGCTCGGCGGGGAGCCTGCTTCTCCCCATCCCTCTGCTTCTTCCCCTGCTCATGCTCTCTCTCTCTCTCTCTCTCTCTCTGTATCTCTGTGTCTCGAATGAATAAATAATAATAATAAAAAAAATACAGGTGCTTTGTTTTTTCTATATCTGTCTATGGACCATACATATTTTTATACTATTTATATTACACTTATACCAAAAGAGTAAAAACCAGGAACTCCAAGCCAGAGTGTCATGGAAAACCAAGGAAGTGACCCAAGATAAGAAAGGCCTGAAGAACACACAGTGTATGACAGAAACATCCAGGGAAGAAGAGGGTCTGGCACTGAAAATCGCATCATCATCAAGCAGACGGCGGATCCAGAAACATAGTCTGAGATGATAAATCGGCCAAACGAACAATCTACCGAAGAGCAGTAGGTAGAGTCAATCCTTCATCTCGTGGGTGAGAAACCTCCAGAACGCCCAACAAATTTCACGAAAATATTCAAAAGGCATATATAAGCTTTTAATAATGTTAACAGATCAGGCCAATACATCATTATGACAGGACAACGGGTTATGTAACACTGGCCAAGTGAGACTTAGGCCATAAATCATTTCTGGGGGAAGCGGGGTGGGCTGAGGGTGGGGACCAGAATGAAAATAAAAACCTACCTGGAAGCCATATACTGAAAATTATAAAGGTCTGACTGATGCCTGGTAGCCAGGGCCTGACTCACCTTGGGAAAAAGAAGCCAAACTGGCACCATGTTCTGCCTGACAACTGAGCGGTCAGAAGCCAGGTCTATAACCCGGGCAGGTGTGAAGGTCTTTGGTTTTTGGTGCCCTTATGATCATGTCAACTCTGGCTAAGTGTCAATATATTCTAGTCCTGGCATGAGTCAAAATTAGTGCATCAATAATTAAATGAGTGAAACTTGCAGTGTGGATCTTTCAGAATGGGTTTAAGTGTGTTAGCGTGTAATGATATATCCGGGTATTTCATCTGCCCTTAAGGTATATCTGACGTGTTCAAAATATCAGTTCTGCTAAAATTTTTCAACTAATTCCATCTTATAACCAATGTTTAAACATTTAACGGATGTTTTATAAATTGAGCAACAAACAACAGGTAAAAAGTGTTCTTCTTTCTCCAAGCATAAGCGCCCAGTTAAAAAATCATTAGCAGTAACTTGTTAGCAAGGCTCTCACTTCTTGAACTTGTTTCTTTTCATTGCAGACTTTCATACATTCCAAATGAAGCCACAAAAAGAAAACATGCCCTATACACATTTTAAGTGCAAATGCACCAAACAGTCATAATATATCGGTGTTGTGATAATGGGTACGTTAGCTAACGTTTCCTGTGGTATTTTTTTGGAGTTTTCCAATTTTTCCCCACGATGAGAATTTATATTTTTTACTTTAAATAAGAAAAAGATAACAAACATTTCTCTGGAAAAAGAATGAGGTCACCTCTCACTGAGGTGAGTTTTTCTACAGGAAGCGAAGCTTGAGGATTTCCCCTGGGGCTGCTGTACTGACCGTCACTGGCTGCATTTCACTGAGAACATCAAGCTGCACACAAAGGGATCAATGAGTGGCAGGCAACAAGACCAGGGTCAGAAATAAGAGTGAAAAGGTGAGGACCAGGCAGGAGAAACGGAAAGCAGATACAAACAGGAAGCAAGGGCAAAACCCCAGAGGATCCTAATGAGGTTGGTAAGCCCAAATCAAGAAGACAGGGAGCAGAAGAGAAGTTGGTGAGGCTGAGAGCTAACATTGCAGATCACACCAGGCCCATGGGCTGGGGTAGCAGGAAGGTAGTGCCTGGGTACCTGGGGGATCTTTCCATTGGCTCCTGATCTATACTCAGAACCTCTGACCTGCCCAATTCCCTGTCCAGTAATGATGACTTTCTACACCAGCAATGTTGCTGTATCGCCAGCCAGGATATAATGGCCAGACATGTATGTGTTCATTTCCAGCATCACTTCTAATTATTCAGTGAGAGCGAACCCACTGTACTTACTAAAGGGCTCTGCTACCCAGTTCCCAAATGTGTCTTGGCCAACAGAGCAGAATATCAGCCTCATTTGAGTGACTGCATTCTAAACCATTGAGAGAAAAAATTTTGATAGACAAAAACTTTGGATATACTTGAGACTTCTCCATTCTATACCAAGAAGCAGCCATACAGTAAGTTAAGGACAGAGAAAAGTGAAGGAAAGTCTCCCAGGGAATGCTGTTTATTAAGTAAACAGTAAAGATCCTACCTAAGGTCAGATCTGGTGAGGGACAGGCTCAAGAGGAATCTGCTCCAGAATGATTAACAGTAATGGAAACTTCCATGAGTAATCGCATGACTGAGAAAAACAGTCCTAGAAAATATCACACCAACATTCGCATACAAGTGGCAAGAATAAGAAATTGCCTGTTCTTCAATTACCAAGCTGCTGAAGTCATTGTTGAAATGAACACAAACCGATTTGTAAGCCTCAGTGCAGTTCTATATAATTTCTGTGCAAGAAGAGTGACATCACTAGAAAGGAACTTAGCACACCATTTCTTTATAAGCAGCTTAACATTAACGCCCCAGGTGTTGGTCGGGAAATCAATTTAAGCTTGTCCAAGATACTCCAAGAGCATGCCACAGATTTGGAGATTAGCACTACGATGGGTGGATATGATAATGACATTAACTAATGGGAGCTGGCTTAGCAGGTCACAAAAGCAGTACTAAGTGCAGTGTTAAGTGATCATTCTAAGCTCTGAAAAATATTTGACAAGGAATGTTGGGCAACCCATTTGAAAATATTCCTCAAGACAAGCACTTTTGCACAGAAAGCTTTTAGAAACACTGCTGGCATAATGATATACTAGCCACACATGAGGAGGCAGGGACATAGAAGGGATCCCGCCCTCTACGCCATTCTAAATTACTAGAATAAAAAGAAAGGCACCTACATTTGGTCTGTATTTCTAGCAACTGTCATCTTCCAAAGAAATCTCATAAGTACTGATCAGGGGGAAAAGTCAAATTACATGATAGAATCAAAATTCTTTTCTAGTAGGCCAGCAGTGCAATGAATTATTATAGAAACCTTTTCCTTTGGAGAGGAAAAGAGCCAGGAAGAAGTTAATATAAACCTCTACACAGAAGACTCTGCCAGGAAAATGACTTCTAGTGATATAAACACAAGGCAGACGTTCTAGAAGAAATTTAAAATTTAATGAGACATGAAGTCTTCCAGCCATTACCTGCGTGAATGCAAGATGACAGCCATAAACGGATTTTTTTTTTTTTTTTTTTTTAAGATTTTATTTATTTATTTGAGAGAGAGAGAATGAGAGACAGAGAGCATGAGAGGGAGGAGGGTCAGAGGGAGAAGCAGACTCCCTGCTGAGCAGGGAGCCCGATGCGGGACTCGATCCCGGGACTCCAGGATCACGACCCGAGCCGAAGGCAGTCGCCCAACCAACTGAGCCACCCAGGCGCCCCATAAACGGATTTTTAAAATCATCTTTGTTACCATCTAAAAATAACGTTTCTTCCAGTCCAGCAAGATAAAAAATTATCTGTGAACTAGCACAATTTAAGCATTTTCAAAAATTAAGTTACCAAACAATTGCTTTAAATTAATGAATGATAGTATCTTGGGGTGCCTGCATGGATCAGTTGGTTAAGTGTCCGACTCTTGATTTTGGTTCAGGTCATAATCTCAGGGTTGTGAGATTCAGCCTTGAGTCGGGCTCCACACTGGGCTGAAACTTGCTTAAGATTCCCTCTCTCTCTCTCTCTCTTTCCCTTTTGCCCTCCTCCTCTCCTTAAAAAAAAAAAAAAAAATGAACATATCTTGATTTGACTAACTCAAAGCAACTCTTATGCTTCTTATTTACCCTCATGGTGCAAGTTCTATTGAGCAAAGGTCAAAAGAAACTATCCTTGGGCGCCTGGGTGGCTCAGTTGGTTGAGCGACTGCCTTCGGCTCAGGTCATGATCCTGGAGTCCCTGGATCGAGTCCCGCATGGGGCTCCCTGCTCAGCGGGGAGCCTGCTTCTCCCTCTGACCCTCCCCCCTCTCATGTGCTCTCTCTCTCTCTCTCATTCTCTCTGTCTCAAATAAATAAATAAAATCTTTAAAAAAAAAAAATAAAAAAAAATTAAAAAAAAAAAAAAAAGAAAGAAACTATCCTTATATTGGACTTCTTTAGTCTATAATGAGAATTGAAGCAAAATGATAATTTAAGAATATCAAAATTAAAATGACCATTAAAGCTGCTCATTTGATGTATTTCGCTAGATTGGTAAACTAGATCACAACTCAAGAACATGAATATGGCAACATATTATGAGATCCCTAGAAGTTTCAACTTAAATTTTCTCATTATACTTACAGGTCTTTCATTAATTTTCTGGTATTCTGTTTTGAATTAGATTTAAAAAATCAGGAAAAATATTTTTCCAGTTCAAGGATTGTACTTATGTGACAATTTAAAAAATTTGTGCCAAATTCTAAACAACCCAATCCAATAAAAATTTCTTCAGCTTATTTAAGTAACTTAAAATCCCTCTTCTAAAACAGAAACTACAGTTTCATTTAAATCTACTTCCTCGACTCTTAGTTGTATCTTTTTCCCCCACCTCAATGCATGAATGCAGTATATCATTCTCGGTATGTTTTTCCGGTCATAGACATCTGTTGTTTCTGGATAAAATATCTGGAAAACAAAAGAAACAATGTGTTTTATTATGTTCTGCTTTGCACAGTTACTTTAAATCTCCCAAATGATGCTACTTGGATTGTCTTTGCTGTATTTATTTAAATGTAGAGGAACCCCTCCGTTGTTGCTCCCTTTCGCTCTACAGGCAGACCCATTGGTGCATCTGGTCCCCTGACAGCATGCCTCCTAGTGGGCTCAGGAGATCGGGGGATTTCCAGGAGGCCACTGCCAGAAGGCTGCATCCACAAGGCTGGGTGGCAGTTTTACTCCACACGTGGTAAGCCCGGTCAGGCTGTGCTCTCTGTAGCAGGGTCATTCCTGTGACTGCTTACAGGTACCCTAGCCTGAGAAGGGTGTCCAGCGTACAGTGTTTTATTGTAACGTTAAACACCTAGCCTCACACTTGTGTATACAGGTATGCACACACACAACACACACTGATATTCTTTTCTGCTTGAAGGAATACATTTTACCAAATAAAATCTGGAAAGTAAATGAAGCATGAAAGAAACATTACCTATAATCTCACTTCCTAGATTGTTACCATTAGCCTTTTGGTATATTTTCTTCCAGTCTTTTTTCAATATGTGTCTCTTTTTATGTTTATGTCTGTATGTGAAAACAAAACTGTAATACTATAACCCCAGTTAGTATAGTGTTATTATAGTTCCATAGAAGATGACTGTTTTCCATCCCCTTCATTATTCTACTAGAATATTATTTCTAATAGATGTTTGTGATTCTTTTATTTTTTTGAATGATAATTTAAGCTAGTTCTCCAAGGCTGAACTTTTTTTTTGCCCCCAACTTGTCCCTATTAAATTTCACTGCAATGAACATCCCTGTATTTTCTGAACACCTGATCACTTTTTTGCATAAACACCTAAATATGTTTGAACACCGAGGCTTTTAAAACACATTTACACTACTTTTAAACCTGAAACTAAAAGCTTGATAAGAAACAGATTTCAGAATAGGGCACCAAACTTCTCTGTTCCTAAGCACCAAAAAATGAATAATTAGCCTTGAAGCTTCTAAGAAAAAGATAAACATACTGGCATTGCTGGCTTTCAGCAGATATTTTATAAAAGTTGACATAAAAACTAAAATGACATCCTTTATCATATGATAGCACTTGATACTCAAGTGCAATTTTCTACTGGACATTGAAAAAAGCTGAGAAGAAAGCAGCAAAGTTTCCTCAGCCACAATGTAGAGCCACCGAGCGCTTAAAGAAACGTCTGCAGCCTAGGAAACTTCAACAATGTAAACTTCTTTTCAATGTTCCCTCAACCCCGTTTACAGTTACAGCGTCCAACAGAAGAGGATTCCCAGTTCAGAAGAACAGGTCTACTGGGGAAGCAGAACTGAACCCTACGGCTCCCCACTCCCTTTCTTTTCAACAACTTTCTATATTTCTTTATATCTCTCTGTATGGAAATATGTATTTATAGAGATATTGTTTCATTTCTTTTGAAAAATCTTTATGAAATAGGACTTCTTTTAGCAGTAAGATGGGATCAATTCATAGAGTTGCCCGGAACATTTTATTCATCACCGTATCCCCAGCTAAGTTAACACAATGCTGAACACGGAGTAGGCACTTAATATTGGTAAATGAAGACATTAGTAGTGGTCAAATACATCCATCAATCCAGCACACTATTGGTCTCTCATCCCTGCAATGTAATGGATCAATCACTTAAAAAAAAAAAATCAGTGTTAAAACAGCATCTGCTACATGGATCACTTATTTGGCCTAAAGTTAAGGAAAACCTGGCCCAACACACACAATTTGATAAGGTTTAAATCACATCTATGAAACGTAACAAAATTATCCTAATTTAAAGTATGTTGCCTCATACAGGAAAATCCTATTTGAATTCTTTTTCTTTCCTTATTAATCTGTTTACTACCCAGATAGTACTTGCTAAATGACAATCTAGAAATATGAATTCTATGTTATAACTAGTGCCCAGATGGGAACAGCAATTAATGTTCTGGGCATTTTAGGAGAAGGGAAAGTAATGTGATTAAAAATGGAAGGAGAAATCAATATTGAATCAATATTGACTATTTTGAGATAAAATAAGCTGAACTAAATCAGGTATAAGCTCGAATAGATTGAAAAACAGGCCTTCATAATTTACATTAAGGAATTTTTTGTTTTTGTTGTGGTAGGGCTGTTAAATTCAAACCTGGATTAATAATACCACCATCAACAAAGGTCTTACATCAGTAGCCTGTCCCCTTGCCTTCAAGCAGGACCACTCCTACATCACTTCTTCAGAACAGCTGTACATAATAAGCAATAGAAAGAAGTGAACTATTGATACCTACAAAAACCTGATGAATCTCGAGGGCATTATGCTTACTGGAAGAAAGTCAATCTCAAAAGATTACCTACTTCTCAAAATGACAAAACCATAGAGATGGAGAATGGATTAGTGGCTGCCAGGGGACAGGGCTAGGAAAGGATGCCATGTCAAGATCTACTCCTCTGTGGTATCTGTATCTTAACCGTGCTGGTGGTCAAATACATTCATGGCATAAAACTGCATAGAAACACACACACAAAAATCAATGCATATATAAGTAAGGTCTGTAGTCTTGTCAACAGTAACATAACAATGTCAATTTATTATTTTACTACAATTACTAGATGTCACCACTGGGGGAAGCTAAATGAAGAATACACACAGATGTACTATTTTTGTAACTTCCTGTGAATCTAAAATTATTTCAAAATAAGAAGTTTAAGAAATCACTCTACAATTTCTAACAAATGTAATTATTTCCTCATTTCCTCTACTTGTCTATTTGTGTCTCAGGCTTAAGGGCACCCACTCGTTCAATTTAACAAGCTCTGAATATTTGCTGAGTTTTATTTGGCACAGCTATTTCAAGAGGAAGAGCTATAGTCCTCTAGCTTTTAACATTCAAAATGATAATATGATCTATAGTAATACTTTATAAAAATACCTTTGTCATTATAATGTACAGTGATACAATATATGGAAGTATAATACAGAATCTGAAGTTAAAAAGGAGGTGGCTATTTTAAATGAACTATCTACCAGCTAGAGCTTGTTCTGACCTTGTGAATTTATACTCACTTTAACCTAGCTGCTCTCCATCTGTGTACATACTTCATCCTGAGTTCCTGCCATATATTACTTTGTACAGGCCTTTCCATATTTCTGTGTAGTCCTCACATTTGTCGTGCCTGAGTCAACAAGGCCGTCTGCCGCATTACCATATCTCAGTATGCCACATCTTTTTTCACAATGAGGTGTTTACATGACCCCTTTTGGCTTCCCAGTTCAGGCTTACCTTGGGTAGACCAATAGACTCCATTGCCCTTAACCACTGGACCGTATTATCTGTATGTCGAAAATGAAGGCCGGACTTCTAGAGTAGGGATGGGGAGGGGGGAGAAGAAGGGGCCACACGAAAAGTGAGTCATTTGAAACAACTTTTTTTCATTAGCGGGATGTTTTCCAACTGTATTTCTCTTAAAATAGAGTTATTAAATCATAAAACAACTGGAGACACAATAAAGAAGATTGGGCCATCTCAGCAACACTGTTTGTAATGGGCCATTCCAGTTTCCACAATTCACATATTTGAGGTAATTCTGAACTAGAATCTCAAAGACCGTTTAATGTCTAGCACATGCCTCAGGATGTTTGAGACGCGTGTGCACATGTACGCACACATACACACGCACAGTGTCAAGATTTTGGCAACTATGGCTGAGAAACCTAGCAACTTTAGGAAAAACAGGATTTTTAGAAGACTAAATGCCTTCGTCCTGGTTTCTGGTTCTGCCAAAACATTTTTTTGTCTGATCATGAACAGGATTTCTGTAGAAAACCTGGAAAAGGTAGAAAAATACACAGAAAAAAACAAAGATGGAAACAAAAACCACCCCACAGTTCAGGGGTAATTTTAGTATTTCATCCTCCTATGACTTAATCCTAACCTTTGCCTGTGTAAAAAGTAAACCTTCAGTGGAAATGCTTTACAAGACCTGTTACTGTGCGTACAACGACGACAGGCTTTCTATGTCTTCAGCTCTTCTTTACAAACTTCCTCAGCCGCCATTTTTTCCCGCACAGTCTGTAACTGTGGCAACCTTTCCCGTATCTCATCCAGTTTTATCAGGTACTGAAATGTTGAGAGCCTTAACACTACCTTGTATTTTTTTTTTTTAGTTTTATTTTATTTTTTTTATTCTTATGTTAATCCCCATACATGACATCATTAGTTTTAGATGTAGTGTTCCATGATTCACTGTTTGCGTGTAACACCCAGTGCTCCATGCAGAACGTGCCCCCTTTAATACCCACCACCAGACTAACCCATCCTCCCACCCCCCCTCCCCTCTAGAACCCTCAGTTTGTTTTTCAGAGTCCATCGTCTCTCATGGTTCGTCTACCCCTCCGATTTCCCCCGCTTCATTCTTCCCCTCCCGCTACCTTCTTCTTCTTTTTTTTCTTAACATATATTGCATTATTTGTTTCAGAGGTACAGATCTGAGATTCAACAGTCTTGCACAATTCACAGCGCTTACCAGAGCATATACCCTCCCCAGTGTCTATCACCCAGTCACCCCATCCCTCCCACCCCACCCCCCACTCCAGCAATACCTTGTATTTTTAATTAGTTAAATGAGTAGCATGTTATGCATTTTTAAATTTTAATATATGTAAAAACAGTAATTACAGCAAGTTTCATTATATAATATCCAGTAGTAGAGAATCACATTCAGAAAGCCTGGCTCTTCCCATCTTCTCTGACCTTCCACAATCAAATAGTTTATGTAACAGAAAATATTTTTGTTGCTGTAAGACTTATACTTTATGAAGTATAAATCAAATTAACATTAGACAAATGTTTATGCCTTTTTTTTTTTTTCTTAAAGATTTTATTTATTTATTTGAGACAGAGAGAAGGAGAGACAGAGAGCATGAGAGGGAGGAGGGTCAGAGGGAGAAGCAGACTCCCTGCCGAGCAGGGAGCCCGACGCAGGACTCGATCCCGGGACTCCAGGATCATGACCTGAGCCGAAGGCAGTCGCTTAACCAACTGAGCCACCCAGGCGCCCTGTTTATGCCTTTTTAATAGTGGTCAGACTGAACTCTGTGTGTCAAGCACTGTAAGTAAACTATCTCTGATTTTCAAAACACTCTGCAAGGCAATTATCATTTTCATTTTTTAGAGATGAAGAAACCTAGGCCAAAAAGATCAACTAATTTGCCTAAGGTCAAATAGGTGTTAAGTGGCTGAGCTGAGATTCAAGATGAGGTCTCTGAATCTGAAAACCTTCCTTGTGCTAACATTCCCTGGGGACAGAACACAGGACCTAATGATGGTGGATTATTCTTTAGATGGAAAAAATCAGCAATTACTATGAAATCCATAGAGGGAGGAAATAGTGGGGGAGAGGGAAGGAGAGGGAAAGAGGCAGGAGAGGGAAGAAGGGCAAGGGGGAGAGAGAGGGAGGGGGAGTAGGAGGGAGCCCAGAGAATCAAGAGCCAGGTGGTACCGTCTGAGGGTGACTCAGCATAAACAACTTTTACGGAATACAGACAATTCTCAGACATAGCCACTCTGTGACCATGGAGGGACAAGATGGAAACAATTCACAATCACATCAAGACAGAGAAGAGGACCCTAGGCAGCACAAAGTAACTAAACGTCCTGCTGTTCCAACTAAGATGAACAACTGTTTTGATGGATGACAGTCTAGTTCCCTTCTAACTTTTCACCTCCTAGATAAAAAGTACTGAAACACCACAGTGATCCTGCTTCCTGACAACTCCCCAAAGATAACTGGTCCTTGTTTCCCTAAATCCATATTAGAATCACCAGTACAAGCCCAACTCTACACTAAGCCCCTATTTTCTCCTGCTTTTAGTCTCAGGGGTATTTTTTTTTTTTTTTTGTCTTGCCACAACAAGTTTAATAAACCTGATTTTGTTTGACCCTTGTTTGAAGGTTGGTTTCCAGGCAGTCTTCGTCTGGTGGGCTTCAACAATCCAAATCATGAAATGGACACCCTTGTCCATTTGGTGGTCTTATTAGCTAGGTAACCTCAGGAAAGTTACAAATTTCTTTGAACCTTGGTTCTTCAGCCATAAAATGGGTATATAGTATGCTTCTTTGAGTTGAGGAGATGAATTGAGAATACACATAGAGCAGTTAGTTGCAAAGAGCACCCTAAAAAGGCAATAAATATTAGCTATTATAATTATTATATGCTAGGGCGCCTGGGTGGCTCAGTTGGTTAAGCGACTGCCTTCGGCTCAGGTCATGATCCTGGGGTCCCTGGATCGAGTCCCGCATCGGGCTCCCTGCTCAGCGGGGAGTCTGCTTCTCCCTCTCCCGCTCCCCCCTCTTGTGCTCTGTCTCTAAAATAAATAAATAAAATCTTTAAAAAAAAAAAAAAAAAAAAAAAAAAGCTTCCTTTAAAAAAAAAAAAAAAAAAAAAAAAAAAATAATTATTATATGCTATAAGACCAGGCTTGCAACTTTTATTCACCTCAAGGTCGGAAAAAGGTTTAGCGCTTCATGTAAGAGACACTGAGAAAGGGAGGTTATCTTGGTCCTATTTCTGCAGTAAACAAAATGAGATTTCAAATCCTTTGTTCATTTTAAACATCTGAGGAATGCTGACTTCAGAATCCTATGGTGTACATATTTAAGAAAGTTCAGTGCGTGATGTGCATTAACATCTTCAATTTATTTACTTCAATGAGAACAAAAATAGTCTTCTAAACATTCTTATATCTTAGTCCAAAATAATCTTAGTCCATGATAACCACTTTCACCTTGTCTATTTTTTTTCATCAGTCCTACGCATTCATACTAGACTAGGTGGCATGTCTATCGTCTTATTTAGGCAAGTGTTGTTCATGTCCATCCACCTAATTTCTTCCAGCTAGTGGACTAGAAAGTACATGCTGATTTTCTTCTGCTATTTCAGCAGAAAATAAGGTTATTCTAGCTTAAACTGAACAGATGAGGAATTACTGAAGTCTTCTCTGGATGTAACTTCTTACACAAGAGAATCAAAGCACTTTGGAACAATGAGGTAGCTTAGAAGCCAATAATTATTCTGATTTGCTTATTCTGTAGAGGATGAAACTGACAGCAGGGTCCAAGAATTTAAGATACTTGAATTGCTTTAACTGGTTAAGCTCAGGGTCAAGACCAGGTTGTAGGACTCCTGACTCCAAGTCCAAATAGATAATCTACTCAGTTTACTGGTCACAGAGACTCACAACCACACCTCTAAGCTTCATAGTGCATGCACCTCCATCAGGCATTGTGCCAAGCACTTTGCATGGATGATCACATATTTTCCTCGCAATATCTCTACAAAGGTTGATACTATTATTATTATTATTACTACTACTACTATTATTATTATTCCCACTTTACAGGTGAGGAAACTGAGGCTCACAGAGGCAAAGTTAGTGAGGAAGCCAGCCTCTGAAGTATTTTGATTCTACAGCTCACACTACTAACCATTGTATATGCTCTCCCTACCTAACACTCACCTAAATAGTCAACATCTATTATAAGTCTACAGTTATCAATGTCGTGTCTGGAAAGATACTGTTTTCTGTCCTCATCAAGCTCCAGGAATGCCCTTCTTCCTCCCTCTTCCTCTTTCTCTTGCCCATCTTAACCACCTTGGGAACACGCACTCATCTTTCAAGCCTTCACCATGGAAGGCTTGGCCTTTTCACCGCTCCACCCCCTTTAGACCTGGCACTCTGTCCTTAGTCACATCCCACTGTCCACACAGCCATATTCTCTTCATGGCCCTCCATCCATTTCTAATCCCTCTCCAGGTTGTTTTCCCTCTTGAATCCATTTACTTCTTGTCTACATAGGCTACTGTTACCTGTAACCCAGGCTGAGTTATACCCTTACTGGACTGCCTCCACCCTCATCCTCTAATTTATTTTCCACATAGCATTTATTTTGCACAAGCCATAATGCCTCTGTTTTACATTTCGGTGGCTTCCTCTGTAGTTACTTAGGATGAAGTCACATATCTTCCATCCTGGTCTCATTTTTCACAACTGTCCCTCACCATAGACTTTCAGCCACTCTGTTTGTCCAAGCTCTTTTCTTCCTCAAGTCTCTCAAAAACAGGCTCCTTGTCTCCTTGTCTCCAGACTGTCCTCCCTACTCTCCCACCCTTAAAGCTGCACAGGAATGATTTTCTTCTCATTCTTCCTGCCTCAGAAGTAAATGTTTCCTCAGAAAAGCTCATCTTCTGTCCATTGCTATCTGTCAGTAACACTGGCTTTAATTTCTTCCTTCATACACTCATCACAACCTACAACTGTTTATTTACTTATAGTCTGTCTCCCCAACCCTAACTGCCATAAAATCATGTCTGCCTTGCTCACTACTCTGCCTTGAGTGCACACAACAGTGCCTGGCACATGGCCGGTGTTGATAAGCGCTGTATGGATAAATGAATTCTACCCCGTATGTATTTCTATCATAGTAAAATTTTATCTTCTTTCCCTATATATGTTTTTTTTTTAATTCAGGGCTCTTAGAGTACTTGTTTTATTTATTTTTAAAGATTTTATTTATTTATTCATGAGAGACAGAGAGAGAGAGAGAGAGAGAGAGAGGCAGAGGGAGAAGCAGGCTCCCAAGGAGCAGGGAGCCCGATGCGGGACTCGATCCCAGGACCCTGGGATCATGACCTGAGCCGAAGGCAGACGCTTAACCATCTGAGCCACCCAGGTGCCCTCCCTATAATTTTATTAAAATTTATTATATTATTTATCTACCATTAGATAATGGTTGATTATCTCAAACCCAAGTAATACATAAGAAAAGAATCACCTGGGGTGATTATTAAGGGTGCAGCTTCCTGGGTCCCTGGCCAAGAGATTCCGCCTGACTCAGTTGTCTGGGGGTGGGGTGGACCCACGAGTCCACATTTTTAAACACACCCATCGAGTGGTCCTGCAGCAGGTTTTAGTATCACACTTGGAGGAAGAGTGTCAGACTCGAAGCACCCCAAGTATCAAATAAGCACAGAAGAAATGGAGTCCTTTGGCTTGTTTGAAACTACTGTCATTTGTTTTGTTTTGTTTGTTTGTTTTTACCCCACAGCTATTTCCCTAGCACCTACCATGGGCTACATCCCTCACCATTCACTGAGGATAGTGCAGAGATGACACACACAGTCCCCGCTTCCAGGACAAGGCGATCTTTACAGTATACCGCGGTGTGTCCAAGAGGGACAGGACCAGGAGCTGGAGCACGCATGGCATGTCACACAGTCCCAGAACAGGGACCTGGGGGGAGTGGGAGGTGGACGTAGCCAGGGAAAGGATATTCGTCATTAGAAGGTTTAAATCTAATATCTAGGACATTTTTCTGACCTTAAAATAATGAGGGTTCTATTTAAGCTGGCAGACAAAGAGGGTGAGAACAGCACTGAAAGCTCCCATCTGCTTAACTCAGAGCCATTATTGCCCAAACTGAGGCCTTTAGAGTTCGAGCGCAGAGCTCTTGCCTCAGAGACACACTGCTTAACAGGCTGCTCATATTTTATGGCTTCAGTCTAAGCAGAACCTGCTGTCAGAGCCCGTGCTCACTGAACTCATGGTTGCCAGATGGCATATCCAGGGGCTGGGGCTGGGCTAACTAACATTCCCTTGTGTCTCAACGTCTTTGCTGCAGTCCCGTGATTTTCAGGGCTCCTTTAAAGGACCACAGGACGGGCTTTAGTCCTAAGGAACCCAAGAACAGGAAGCTAAGTCTCCTGTTCACTAATATTTGACTCTTCTCAATTTTGTAAAACGAATGAAATGGCCTTAAAATTTTATGATTACATGGCAACTCACTAAAAACTTTCAAAGACATTAGGCATTCTCAGAGATTTAATAAAAGAGGGGGAAAAGGCTCATTTGTCCAGTGAATCAAGAGAGGGGGAGTTTCCATTGGGCCTGTACTTCTTCCCACATCACAACTGACACCACCCCCCTCCCTCTGCTACACCTCCCTTTTCTCTGCCCTTCTCCTAGCATCATCCCTTCTTCTACGTATCCGTCCTCCAGGACATGATGGGCGGGGGTGGCAAACACAATACTTCTGTCTCAGTATTTTGTTCAGGAATGTCATCACCTGCCTGGGCTCCACAGGTATTTCATTTTGTAACAAGAGACTGGAAATATTTCCCCTGTCTCCATCCCAAAGAGAAGCTACTGTTCATTCAAACAGTAGGTTCTCTGATGCCACGAGGAAGTGGTGCCTGTTTGAGTTGCCATGAGAGGGTTCACAGCTCAACTGGAGACACTTCTATTCAAAGGTGTATCACGTGCCAAGAAGAGAAAAGAGGTAGCCCACCCTCTCCTTGGAGGCTCACCATCCACTGACGCTCTTGCTGGCCTGATTCTCATTTCTGGCAATGTCAAAACAAAATACCCACAGCCCCCTTTTAGGACGGGCTGGAGCCCAGCCCAACTACACTTGAACTCTGTCATCAAATCTACATGGCTGTTAGTAGAAATAGGGCTAGAGCATGGAGCATGGTAATAACCATTACAGAAGCAATGAAGAAAGAAAAATCAGGCTGCAAAATGTGGACAATTTATTTTGTGTTGTGGGGATATAATTTTTTTCTGTTCTTTTATGAACTAAAAAAATATTTTTCAAAGTTAAATAAAATAATTTTGCCTGACTCGATCACTGATTCAGGTAAGCCTTATGAAAAGCTAACATAATGAGCTAAGACTCCAGGGAGGAACACATGACTTAATCAACTCAAAAGTACTTTAACAAACACATTTATTCCTACCATTATCCAAGGCAGAAACTTTTGCTCAGTTATCTTTTAGACGAGAATATGAAAACAGACTCATAAATGATGTCTTAATTCCTCTTGTCTATGGTTAGCCTAAATGATTACTCAAACATTTATTCTGAATTAAATCTACATTTTATTTTTTTAAAGATTTTATTTATTCATTTGAGAGAGAAAGAGAACACAAGCGAGGGGAGGGGCAGAGGGAGAGAGAGAAGCAGACTCCCCACTGAGCAGGGAGCCCGATGTGGGGCTCAGATCCCAGGACCCCGTGATCATGACCTCAGCCGAAGGCAGATGCTTAACAAACTGAGCCACCCAGGCGCCCCTAAATATACACATTTTAAAAGTAAATTTTGCTCATTTGTCAAGGGTCAACTGTATAATAAATTAAGAATATAAAGAATCACATTTCAAGGAAGCTTTAGAAATCCTGGCCCAAAGTAAGTGATATCTTACTCCAGAAGAGAATACCATGCACTTAAAAAGTCCTTTTGAAGACATGTCTAATGGAGGGGTCTTTTAGGTTGCTGCTTTCCTTTTCCTCCTCATTTCTTAATGAAAAATGTCAAACATAAAGTTGATGAATAGTATAATGAACTCCTATGTACCCATCACCTAACCTCAACAATTATGAACTCATGGCCAGTCTCGAATCTCTCTCCATCCTCCTCCTGATTATTTTGGAGCAAATCCTAGATATATCCCTTTATCTGTCAATACTTAGACATGCGTCTCTCAAATAATCATATTTAAAGTCAAGACTGTTGTTTATTTTGGTCTTGTTTTCTCCCCATGTGTCCTCCCAAATTAGCCATGAAATAATTAAAACAAGTTGCATGCAAAAAAATTAGTCTTGTTTTATTTTAAACATTCAATGGAACAGAATTCCTACCTGACTATTCAGTGTTACTGCTCATTTGATCACATTGGCCCTAACTCTTTGGGGCCACAAGTTCAAGTCCCAGCTGGGTACTTTACTCCTTGATGAGAACAAGGGCAGTAATAAACCGCGTCGGTGGTGGAAAAAAAAAGAGGGGATAGAACGCCCTCATTTTTACATTCACTGGTGCTAATAAAAATGACTTCCATGAAGGAATAATGGAAGGGGGCTGGGAAGCCCGACAAATCAGACATGTCTCAGCCTCAGCCCAGAAATAGAAACATTCTGCTTTTAAAACTGCTGCTGCCTCAGCAATGATTATTAGCAGGCTTCAAAGACGAAGGACACCCCACCTCCCATTCCACAAAATCCCTGTAGAAACACTAAGAGTAAACGCAGGGAAAGGAAAGGCAATACTGAACTTTCACTTTTAGATGGAAGCCAAAACCAATTAGATCTCAGTTACCTTATAACGCGTTTGTTCCACATCATAGATCTTTTTCTCTGATACCATTTTGGGGGCAAAGAACTTGGCTAACTTTGCAAGGTAAACCCCATTCCGGAGCCCTTCTTCCAGTTCAGTGGTTGGTGGCAATTCTTCAACTAAGCAGACTTCCATCCACCTAGAAGGATGAGAAAAAAAAACTTTCAAGTCATTCCAGTTGGGTCACTTTGTGTAGATGAAGAGACGCAGCATTTTGCTACGTGTGTTGGAGATATTAACAAACAGAGCAGGATCTGAAACATCTTTAGCTGTCTGAGATGGGAAGAGAGGACTTTCTGGGTGGGCAAGGATTCAGAATACGAGATGAAAAAAGGGGACTCAAAGCCCAGAGCCACTGAACTCACTTCCATGCCAGAGCCTGTCAACTTCATCTTCGCCTGAGTCGCAGCCAATTCTCTTTTGTGCCAAAGAGGAAAATGGCCAAACCATTTTGTATGGGTGGAATTAGTCTGCTGACATTATAGAAAAAAATAATTCCAAGTTTATAAACCCAGAGTGGAGGAGAGACTTGTAGGGCTGATGCCTGGGGGAAAGCAGAGTCCAAGGTACTATAAAATCTGTAGTTGCCTCAGTCCAGAAATGACTACCGGAAAAGGTAAGAAGGCGTGGAAAAGGAACATCAAAAATTCAGAATGTTTTCCTCAAATAATACACATTCCATTTCCCAATCCTGGAAACTTACTACAACATTCTTACTTTTGGAGGGAAAATGCAGTATTTACTGAGTTATGAAAAAATATCTCAGAAAAAGATCAGATTAAATCTTAGGACACTGTGCCAATGTTGTAGGAAAAAAAAGCACCAAGGTCATTACGTGCTCAAGGACACGCTGTGGGAAGGGAGACTGGGCCAGCTCACATTTCACACCGGTGTGTCAAGAATTTGCCAGACTTATGAAGATAATGCTATTCCTATCCATTGTCAAGTAACTATTACCTACTGTAAGATCCAAGAGGCAGATGTGCAGGTGTTTAGTGAAGGAGCCCTCAACTCCCTGCCACTGATCCACAAATCAGGAACTATTAGTGTGAGTACCATCCCTCTATGGCCAGTCCCTGCCTGAGGATCATTCACACATCTACAGCTGATCCTATCAGCATTTGGCACAGAAGGACACTGTTCTGCAATATTAACAACTGATCCTGATCCAAGCAGTGAACACTGCAAAATATCCCAAACTGCTTGTAGCTCTGGACGGCAGCTTTTAAAAGCTCAGAGAGTCCCTAATAAACAGTATTTACTGGCCACTTACTAGGCATCGTAAAATGTGGAATATATGAGAAAAATAGAAACATAAGCCCTGCCTTCAAAGAGCATTAGATATAATTGAAAACGCAATGAGATTCCAAGGAAAAACCACAGAACCACACAAGAAAGGTTATTATTCCCAATGCTACATGGTAGTGCTTAAGAATAAGGCTGGGAATGAAGGAGGGTAACTGGGTGATCACTGGACTTAATCAGGGAAAGCACTGAAAAGATGATGGGACCTGGATTTGGCCTAGAAAAACGGAGTATTTGCAAAGGCAGAGAAGCACCAGAAACTGGGGAGCCAGACAGACTAAAGGCATAGAGGAAACATGGGCTAACTCATGGAGAAAACCCAGAGAAGACTTTGGGCTTCTGGGGTTCAGGGGGAGAAAGGAAATGAAGCTGAGTATATAAAGTTGGGCTCGGCAGGACCTAGCACCGGAGCAGTGCTGTTATCTGTTGCCACAGGAAGCAGGGAGCTCCTGGCAGCCTCGCGGCGAAGGAGTGACACGCTGACAGCGGTAATTAGAGAAAATTAATCTTGTATGATGGATGCCCCGAGACAAAGCGCTCTTTCAGGCTTTTTCCATTGTGAGGAACAGAGGGGCTGAATTAGATAGGAAGCAATGGGAAGGAGGGAAACCAGGAGACACGCTGAGGAAGCAAGAACAGGACTTGGTGACAGCTTAGAAAAGGAGGTCAGAGGAAAGGAAAACACTGCTGGCCAGGGCGAGGGGTCTGGTGTGAAGAGAGCTCTCTGCATGGGGATCCAACCCCATGTTAACTGTGTGCCTCCAAGTATGTACCGGAACCTCTTGGGGCCTGTTTTCTCCTCTGCTAAAGGGGTAGAGAGTTAGAAGGATGGGATGATCATATTTTTCCCAGACTTAAGATCCTAGGGGGAACTGTGAAACTGGGAGAATAAGGAACTGGTAGAACGAGATGAAGAACTTGGCTTTCACATATCACATACAAGGTGTATAAGGGGTATTTGGTTTATAGGAGCCTTGCTTCAAATTACTGAAGTAAGAGTACGTAGGCTTGAGAAATTCTTTAAAAATTAAGAAATCAATAATAATGTTGCTTTTTAAATAAAAATCTGGCCAAGTTAAAATCCACTGTGCTAGGCCAGTTTTCTAATCTACATAAACTACAAATCACAGCATTATGCGAATTCATTTTAAAACACAATCTGCTTTTGAATAATTAGCTTGACAATTTAAGAAACTGTTTTTCACACAATATATAACTGCTTTATAACAATCCCATGACTGGAGAGTATGTGTGAGGGGTGGGTGAGAGGTAAACTGACAACTGGTAGTGGAGGGGGTTAAATTGACAATACAGAACAAAGGGCAGGAAGCTAAAATAAAAAGTGAAATATGGCATTTTTTTAGACTTGGGCTTGCGAACAAAAAGATGATTACACTTATTTCTGTCTATATTAGAATATATGTGCAGTTAGCTTCAAACACTATGGATACTAAAAAGTTAGGTTAGCTATAGCCTATTTAAAATACAGCCACTGCTAATGCTTACAACATTATGAACTACTCGAGGCAAAGGCCATCTCTTCTTCAAGTTTATAATTAATCCCTTTGTGCCTGGCAATGTGTTTACACATAGTAGGTACCCCATAAATTGTTATTTAATGACGGGATTCTGAGTGCATAAGAAAAACTTTTGCAAGCATCACAGCTGCATCATAAAATCTTCAGGACACTGCCAAAGATATGTCAGTGTAGCATTTTCGCAACATTAAGCATCAATGGGGATATCTCCTTTCACTTCTTGAACGATAAATGATGAAGCTATTAGTATCAATGACAGCTCGTATTAAAGCACTATTTTGTGCTAGAACCTGTATTTAATACTTCATGGGGATTATCATCTAATCCTCAAGATCACCTCATAAAGAAGAGGTGCTATTAAGATCACCATTTTTAGATGATAACCTGAGGCTCAGTAAAGCCCCATGCCACACAATGGGTAACCGAAAGACCTCAAAAAGGTGCCAGGGCCTCTGTTCCTCTAATTTTAACTTTGAACTTCTCACGACTCACCTGGGCTACTTCCAGAGTAGGAGTAAGAGTTCCACGGTTTGGAGACATATGTGTTACCGCTATTTCAGGATAGGGTCAGAGAAGAGTACAGGGACTGTCAAAGTTGAGTAAATTTCCTGGGGTGTCAATTATCCTCTTAGAATTCCCTCTTTGTCACCTGCCTTGAAATGATGAATGGTAAATAGCATAAGCTGCCTCCTATGGATGCTGTTTCAAGCAGGGATTCAAGCAGGGAATGTTTCAAGCAGGGTATGAAAAACTTAGAGCCTCTCCAAGGGGAGTCACCTCCTAGAGAACTCCCGTAAGCCTAGACAAGATCTCAAAGAGCCTTTAAAATATACTACTTGGAAACTCCTCTTAATTATTAGTCAGTGGATGATGAACAAAAATTGAGAGCAAGACTATTCTTCTGGGACAGGTGGTAAACTCTGACCAAAAAATCAGATAGACTGGCTACTTAACCTTGTTCTGAAGGTATTAAAATACCTCACAACGAAGCACAAGCTATAATGTGCAAACATCTAAACTAGGACACAGTCATGTGAGTTGAGAATCCTTCCAATCTACCTTTCAAAAGTATAAGGAAAGAACCTGGAGCAGAGATACCAAATGCTAGGAGACATCCCAGAAGCTAGGAGACAGCTAGGAGTGGCTGCTGGCCAGGGTCCACATTTCCCAGTCCCGCGGTATCTGTGTGGGGCCACGTGGCTGGGTTTTGACCGCAGACTAGGAGAGGAAATGATGCGCATTGTCCCTAGGCGTGCCTCAGGGAAGTCTTCCAGAGATGAGCTCCCCCCCACTGTCTCCTCTGCTGCCTGCTGGCAGGATACTAAAGCTCAAGGCAAGGGAGGAGGCGCCTGGCTGGCTCAGTCAGTAGAGCACGTGACTCTCGATCTTGGGGCTGTGAGTTCAATCCCCACATCGGTTGTGGAGCCTACTTAACATAAATAAAGAAATAAAAGAAAAAGAAAATCTTAGAAAATAATAATAATAAAATAAAGCTCATGGCAGCTTTGAAAGAGAAAGTAGAAGCACTCCCATCAGCCTGGGTCCCTAAATAACTGTGGTAAAGAAGCCCCTGTGCCTCCTCATCCTTGTCTTACATTATTGAACTTTACACAGCAAGAATTACACTCCTATTGTCAGCCTCAACTCAGTGGCTTATCTGTTACAGAAGCCAGTGTTTTCCAGCCAAACCAATACCAATTCCTTAGCATGATTTCTATGGCCTATTGGGGTCAAATTTCCTCTAATGATCACAATGGAGAGACAACTGGCCTGATGTTCAGGAAGTCTGTCTCTGCCATCAGTAGCTGGATGGACTGGAACAGGTCATTTAAAAGTCTAAACTAAATTTTAGCCCATGAGTCTAAAATTATAATGGAATTCAGTATGACAGCATAATTATGTAATATGATTTTGTTTTATTAACAGTGTTATTGAGAAATAATCCATACGCCATACACTCACCCATTTAAGATGTACAATGCAATGATTTTTAAACATTTATGGGGTTGTGAGATCATCACCATTATCAATTTTGGAACATTTTCATCACTCCCAAAAGAAACTCTATACCCATTAATAGTCATTCCCCATTTACCCCATTACTCCCAACTCACTGATGTACTTTCTATTGATTTGCCGATTCTGTACGTTCATGTAAAAGGAATCCTACAATATCTGGCTTTTTGTGACTAGCTTCTTTCATTTACCATACTGTTTCCAAGGTTCATCTATGGTGTAGGATGTATCAGTACTGCATTCTTTTTTATTGCTGAGTAATATTCCGCAGTATGGCTATATCACATTTTATCAGTTTATTGACATCTGGGTTTTTCCCACATTTTGGCTCTCAGGAACAATGCTACTAACTTGTATACTAACATTAGTGTACGAGATTTCAGATGGACATAGGCTCTCATTTCTCTTGGGTATATACCTAGAAGTGGAATTGCTGGGTTGTAAAGCAACTCTGTGTTCAGTCTTTTTAGGAACTTCCAGATTGTTTCCCAGGGCAGCAGTAACATTTTATATTCCTACCAGGAATGTAAGAGAATTCTAATTTCTCCACATTCTTGCCCACAATTAGCTGTCTTTCTGATTACAGCCATCCTAGTAGATTCAAAGTGGTACCTCATTCTGGTTATTTTCATTTCCTGGATGGCTAATGATACTGAAAATCTTATCTGCTTATTGACCATGTGTATATCTTTGTTAGAGTACTGTCTATTCAAATCCATTGCCCATGTGTTACTTGGGTTGTCTTTTTATAATGGAGTCATATGAGTTCTTTATATATTTGGTATAGAAGTCCTTTATCAGATAACTGATTTGATCTCTCTCTTCACTCTGTGTGTTGTCTTTTCACTTTCTTGATGTTGTCCTTTGAAGAACAAAAACGCTTTAATTTCGACGAGGTCCCATTTATTCTTCCATTGCCTGTACTTTTGGTGTTAAATACAAGAAACCGATGCTTAACTGAAGGTCACAAATATTTCTTCTAAGAGCTTTACAGCTTTAACTTTTACATTTAGACTTTTGATCCATTTTCAGTTATTTCTTATAGATTTGAGAGTAAAGGGTCCAAATTCATTCTTTTGCATGTGCACTCACAGTTGTCCCACCACCATTTGTTAAAAAGACAATACTTTCCCCCATTAAATTGGCGTCCTTATTAAAAAAAAAAAAATCAATTGACTGCAAATGTAGAAAGTTATTTCTAGACTCCTATTTTATTGATCTATATATGATTTACATATGGATAGGGCATACAGCATGTACATACAAAATGAAGTTACAAAGACCTCATGTCATCAAGAGCCTGTCTTCAAAAAAAATCAACCTAAAAACCTTCAGAAATGAAAACCAGAATTGGTCTGTTTTCCCTTCTCTCTGTAGGGAAAGCTCAGATCACTCACTGGGCACAGAGGATTGAGAAGTGAAAGGAATTTTCCTTTTTTTTCATTTAAGCAGCCTCTCCTCATCTTTTACTTTTTATTTTTATTTTCTAGGTTAAGGTGAAAAAGAGAAATAACTAATGTCATTTTGTCTTGAAAGAGACCCAAAAAACAAAATTAAAAAACCCTTATAAAAACCATGAGACAAATGATCCATTCTACTGTGTTACTTTGTGCCTTGCGGAACATATGAAAGTTGTTTCACCAAGGCATTTGCTATCTGAATTGTTATTCAGGAAATCGCCAACTATAAATCTTGGTCTCTGTCATACAGCACTGTATGGAAGAAATATCCTGAAAGTACAACTGCTGGCCAAAAAACAGAAAGTATGTGTTTTTTCCCTGTACAAACATTATTTTACCCCAATGTTCTGTTTCGTGAACTTTCAAGTATTGTAAGTCAATTTGTCTCCTTAAATGTTTTGAAAATCAGTTTAGGAGGTATTATTTAAAAGAGTAAAAACAAAGACCAGGTATTTTTATACATGTAGTGTAATTGGTCACATTTTGTGCCAATAAGAAGTAAAATGTCAGGAGGCCTGGGTTCAGTTTTCATGGTCAACCTTTCTCATTGGCTGGAGGCTGATGCAAAATGGTGACCACAATTCCATCAGCCTTAATAGCTCAGGGGAACAGGGATGCAGGGAATCACACACTGCAAAACTAAGGCGGGTCCATCCTATTCTCATACAATACTCAATTAGTTCACTGTAAGTAAGTGACGCGAAATGTTTAAAAAAAAAAGCACTAATTATTTTCTTTAAAACACAGACATGCAGTACCATGAGAAGAATCAATAGATAACTCCACGATCTAACTGGAATGGAGCTGACTTCGGTGGATGTATTTCTTTTTATTTTTTTATTTTATTTTTTTTAAAAGATTTTATTTATTTATTTGACAGAGAGAGCGAGAGAGCACAAGCAGGGGGAACAGTAAGGGGAGAGGGAGAAGGAGGCTCCCCGCCGAGCCGGGAGCCCGATGCGGGACTCGATCCCAGGACCCTGAGATCATGACCTGAGCTGAAGGCAGACGCTTAACCATCTGAGCCACCCAGGCGGCCCAGGGTGGATGTATTTCTTACTCTCTTCTTTAGGAGGGAGAGGATACAGCGGAATCTGTTGAGTTTGGCAAGCATTTCCCCCACTGTGTTCTACAGAATGCCGGCTCCAGGAGATGCTAATAGTGTCCTTGGAGGAAAAGGGGGACCAAGTAAATTTAAAAAAACGCTACGTTCTACATCCTGTCTTGAAGATTCCTAAGCGGCAGTAGTATGCTGAAAGCTCAGAGAATTCCTAAAGTAGGAAACCAAGTTTAATTTCCTTTAACCTAATGTTTCCCCAAAGTTTTGGGCCACAAAACCCCTTTTTCCTAGAACACTTAGCAACATTTCATATAATGAAATAGCAGGCAACTAGAAGATACAGTACAATTTGCTGACTAAAACCATGGCAATAGGGGTTACACTTTCTGGGCTCAAATTCTAGTTCCAGCCCTACACCAGCGACTTTTCTTTAAAACAAGGATATTTAAAAGTATCTGTCCTCGGTGGTGGTGGTGGTGGGAGGGGCTACTGCAAGGAGTTAATTAGCATACATTACAATGTTTGGCACTGTGCCCAGCACCCAGTTTTAGAACTCAGCTAACATTAGCCACAATTATTAGATGGCCTCAAGTTTGAATATGGCCTATTCCCTTACCAGATGTAGAATCTTGAGAGATTTAATCCAATTACTGTTTTTGAGAGTCTACTACTTTCCAGACACTGTTCCAAGTGGTGGATCAGGCAAAGCCCCTCAGCTTACAGATCAGAGTCTCAGGTTATCAATGACGTTAGGAAGCCAAGGATCCCAAGTTGCTTTGCGGATTAAATTGAACAGCACCAGGACAGCGTTGGGCAGAGAGCTGGCCCTCAGAAGTCATGCGTATGGTTCCCTTCTCTTTAAACAATTTTTTTTTTGAGAGAATCTTTGTGGGTGAGTTACTGCTTAGAGAAGGATACTGAATGTATGAATGGTACTATCATTAGTGTTCCCTTAGGCGTGGGATAAGAAAGAAAGAGAAATAAGCAGACCGGCCTGAGACGATGATATAAGAAAGCCTGCAAACTTTGGAGCCCAATTCCTAACAGGTTGGATTAATTTTTGAAGATTTTGAAAAAAATGGTAAATTATCTCACAGAATACAGTTGCTCACATACATGCTCTATTGATCATTCTTAACTCCAGGCCCAAATCAGACTTTACTGTACTTCTGTTTAGGCTTGGCCCAGCGAAACACCTACCTGGATGTATGGATGGTACAATATGCTTGCACCCATGGCTGGCTTGGCATATACAAATACACAAACACAAAAAAGACATTTACGTGTTCTAAAATTTCTAGGTAGGCAGACACTCCATAAAGCAAAGAGACTATAAGGTTAAAAAAAAATGTAACCCAAAACATGTACTTGTTTTTAATGTGGGGATTAAAGACATACATATATGTGAGGGGCATCGGGGTGGCTCAGTTGGTTAAGCATTTGCCTTTGGTTCAGATCATGATCCCAGGACCCTGGGATCGAGCCCCTGGGATTGATCCCCATGTCCCTGCTAAGCAGGGAGCCTGCTTCTCCTTCTCCCTCTGCCCCTCCCCCCTGCTCGTGAGCTCGCTCGCTCTCTCTCTCCCCCTTGCTCACTCTGTCAACTAAATAAATAAAATACATTAAAAAAAGACATACATATAGTTGAGAACAAGTGTTGGGAATCTTGGAGCCTCTGGGATCCAGAGATCAGGGTAAGAATGAGGGGGGCCACAAGTCATACCTTCTAGGAATCTTCCAATGTGTTTTGCCCTCTGCTGGTGTCCAATATACATGCCTGCATGTTCTTAGATACACAATCTTCTCCCCAGTACGTTCAAACAGTTATTGTCTACTAGTACAAACTTTTTCAAAAGCAATCTGATGATATGATAGTAAACAGTTATTACGCACCTGTTAAGTTCTGGGCACGGCGCTTCATAAAGTTTCATTTACTCTTCTTGTAACCCAGTGAGTTATCATCTTTAAAAATATGTGGAGCCACAGGGCGCCTGGGTGGCTCAGTCATTAAGCGTCTGCCTTTGGCTCAGGTCACGATCCCACAGTCCTGGAATCGAGCCCCACATCGGGCTCCCTGCTTGGTGGGAAGCCTGCTTGTCCCTCTCCCACTCCCCCCTGCTTGTGTTCCTGCTCTTGCTATCTCGCTCTCTGTCAAATAAATAAATAAAATCCTAAAAAAAAAAAACCGTGGAGCCAGAAAAAAGAAAGAATTAAAAAAAATGGAAAAAGAAGCCATGAGGAGTCAGATACCAAGGAAGATGAAATATAGTGTCCAAGATTGTATATAAGTGGGAAAAGCAAAGTATGAATTCAAAGATCACTCTGAAGTTTGTACATTAACCACCACACTATATGTTTCTTGAAAGAATACATGAAGAAACTTAAAATATAACCCAGATGTTTTACTTTGTGAATACAATTTAATAAATATAGCTATGGTCCAGGATTTCTGTTCAACACAAAATCTGCAAATAACCTACGTGTCTAACAAAATCATGTTCTAACCATTGTTTACAATGTTATATAGCCACTCATGATACTTTCAAAAAATATTTAAGAAACTGGAAAAATAGGGCTCCACACTGAGTGTGAATCCTACTTAAAAAAAGAAAAGAAAAGAAAATGGAAAAATACTGGTGGTAAATTTAGGAGAAAAGGACAGGATGCAATATTATGAAATTCATAATTCTATTTCTAAAATGACATATATTTAAACAAGTGCACATGGACTGGAAAATATATTGCAAAATATTAACAGTTTTTCTTGTGTAATCACATAACTGGCAGACTTTTCATCTTTTCATGTATCATTTTTTTCTCCTAACTATGTATGACTTCATAAAGAGAAAATAATGAAATAAAGTATATTCTCGAGTTCCTGTCTCTTTTGCATATACAAAAACAAGAGCTGGTTTGCTGACTATACCAGACCACTTGAGCCAAAAGAGAGTCTTGTGGTAGCAAACACTAAAATACTGACAAAAGCTGGAATAATGGGAGTAGAGGGGAAAATGGTGGTTTGTGATGTAATGTAGTTTGTGATGGAGGATGGAAGCAGGAGAAGACTAAAAGAAAACACTTTAAGCTTTTTTTTTTTTTTTTTTTAAATACAAGCCTATTGATTGACACACCTAATACAGCTGCTTCTGAAGGAAAACATTAAGTGCATGTGTCTTTCCATGTACCTCTAACCGTGTCCACAACCTGGCTTCAAGGCTTGGAAAGTAAAGCAAGATTCATCATTAATGAATTATAACAAATGAGACAATAACAAATCAAGGGCACAGCTTGGATGAGCCTTGCTGCTTATAGTAAAACACGAGAGGAAACCGAGAAATTGAAGAAGGAATCGTTAGGCAGAAAGGCGGAACTTAAAGATTTGGAAAGTTCTCAGGTTTTCAACCTTGTGAAAAATAAGAAAGCGTGTTCTGGAGGAACACCAAGGGTATGGCTGGATCATCAGTGCATGAGAGTGCCCCTCATTCATCTCATCAGTCAGGAATGCGTACCGATGGGGCGATACCAGCAGACACTGCCCACTTGGACCATGACAAGAGGTAAGGCAAAGATGAAGACAGGCTGTCAAACCTCTGGGATTTTATGGATGGGACAACAGAATTACCTGGCTATGAACAAGATAAGGGAAGAATGAGCCTGAAGATGATTCAGAGATGGACAAGGCTGCCCTCCCACCCCAGGCCCAGCATCTGTATGCTCCTTGGTTTCAGCGGGCCATGCTGCTGTCCCAGTGGGCCTGGAAGGCAGGGCCACCACCTTGATGGCCTGAAGGACAGAGTGTCAAGCAGATGATTCTTGAGCCTTAAAATTTAATGTAACTTGCCCTGCTTGTTTTACTTGTTTGGGATCCATGGGCCGTTTCTTCTTTCCAATTTCTCCCTTCTAGAATGGGAGGGCCTGTCCTTGTCCCCCCACTGTATTTTGGAAGCACGTAACTTGCCTGGTCTCACAGGTTTATGGCTGGAAAGGAATTTTTGCCTTGGAATGAATCTTACCACTAGTCTCACCCACACTTGATTTAGATGGTATTTAGGTGAGATCTGGGACTTAGAGTTGATGCTAGAATAGTTACGATTTGAGGGCCACTGGGATATAGACAAATACATATTGTATATGAGAAGAACATGAGTTTGGGGGGTCTAGAGGGTGGAGTCTTATGGCAGAACTGTGTCCCCTCCAAATTCATATGCAGATATCCTAAGCCTTAGTAGCTCAGAATGTGACTATATTTGGAGAAAGAGGAGAGTAAGTTAAAAAGGGGCCATCAGGGCAGTCCCTAATTCAGAATGACTGTGTTCTTACAAGAGCAGATTAGCACAGATAGATACCAGGGCTATGTACACACAGAGGGAAGACAATGTGAGAACACAGCAAGAAGATGGTCATCTACAAGTCAGAGAGGCCTCAGAAGAAACCAAACATGCTGACACCTTGATCTTGAACTTCTAGCCTCCAGAAATTTGAGGAAATAAATTTGTGTTAAGTCACTCATTCTATGCTATTTTGTTATGGTAGCCCAAGCAAATACACTAGCTAGAACCCCAAACCCCATCAACCTCTAAAACCCCTTACTCACTTCCATTTCCCTTTACTGCATTTATTACTAGCTGGCAGATTATATCATATTTATTTGTCTGACTGACACCTACTTTAAATGTAAACTCTGTAAGAGCAAGGTCCTTGTACCTGAGAGGCATAAAGCACAATAGTTAAAAGCACAAACTCTAGAGCCAACTACCTGAGACTGAACCCAAACTCTGCCATTTATCTGTCCCATAGCTTGGCTAAGTCCCTTAACCTGTGTGTCTCAGTTTCCTAATTTGTAACATGGGCTAACAGTATTACTGCTTCAGAGAGTTGTCGGTTAATAGAAGAAGAGCATGAGAACAGCGCCTAGCATGTCGTAAGTCCCTTTAGTGGTAGCTATCCATGGCTTTTATTGTTCACTGCTATCTCCCAGGACCACCCTCTGCACAACCGCCAACAAAACCCACTGACTACATCTGTCCTTTAGCACTATTTGTTTAGCTGTCCCCTGCCACACATTTTCTCCTGAGGCAGCAATTATGCTAGCCTTCTACCATGTCAAACACGCCTTTTCCTCTCGCCAGTCTGTGGCAGCCCCTTAGCTAACCCAGCCCCACACCACACACACACACACACACACACACACACACACACACACACAAGCTATTACCTTACACAAGTTACAGATTTATTATTTATTTATTTATTTATTGTCTTTTAAGCTTTTATTTAAGGGCAATGATCTATGATGTAGATTTTAGATCTTATTAAAAGCAGCCAAGTCCATGGACTGCACATAGTCCTCAAAAGCAGTGATCCGCTCCTCCAGCATATCCGTTCCAACTTTATCGTCTTCCACTACACACTGTAATTGAAGTTTTTTAATTGCATATCCCACCGGAACTAGTTTAGAAGAGCCCCAGACCAAGCCGTCTGCCTGAATGCTTTGGACGCACTCCTCTACTTTTGCCATATCTGTCTCATTGTCCCAAGGTTTCACATCTAGTAATATGGAAGACTTGGCAACAAGTGCAGGTTTTTTGGCTTTCTGTGACTCATACTGTGCAAGGCGTTCCTCTCTTAGCCTCTTTCCTTCTTAGATTTAAATAGTATTTAGTAGAGGCTCTACAAATATTTATACATGTGTGTGAGAGCCAGGTTTGCACTCTAAGGGGGCTCCCAGGAGACTGGTAATGCCATTCTCAAAGGATTGCAATGCAAGGCTTAGCACGCTGCTCAGCACTTAGCAGGCACTTAGCCCTTCTGTGAGTGTATTTTCGCACTAACTTGATGAGATCAGTATTACTTCCCCCCCCCTTTTTTTTTTAAGATTTTGTTTATTCATTTGAGACACAGAAATACAGAGAGAAAGAGGGGACACGAGCAGGGGGAGAGGCAGGCAGAGAGGGAGAAGCAGACCCCCCGCTGAGCCAGGAGCCCGATGTGGGGCTCGATCCGAGGACCCTGGGATCATGACTTAAGCCGAAGGCAGACGCTTAACCATCTGAGCCACCCAGGCGCCCCAGTATTACTTCCCTTTGATAGAGAGGGAAAAAGGCTCAGAGAGTTAAGTCCTACTTTGCTCACAGAAGCCCGTAAACAGACTTCAGTCCAGCCTGTCACCTCCACAGTACACGTGTCTTCCACACTGCACCGGCTCTGACAGACCATTTATGATGAGTGGGCTCAACAGGGCTCACACTCACTTCCTGGCCATGTTCATTTCATAAGCAGAAACTCACAGGGAAGCCTTCTTTGAAACTAAAATAAGCCAGTTTAGATCTTCACAGACTGGTTTTCCCAAAGTGAGCTGTATTCTCTCCACACAAGATGGAGAGAATATCTTCTTTGGGACTGGCTGGAGAGACTTTCAGTTTAAGAGGTATCTGTGGGGTACAGCTCATCACTGGGCTTTGGGTTCCCCCAAAATCCCACTTCAAACTTAGTTCTACAACTCATTAGTCATGTTACCTTGGCAGGTAACCATCAACCTGGACCAAAGCTCCCCCTTCCAGAAATTTGGGTACAACACCAGTGACCTCACAGAGATGTCATTAGAACTAAAACAGATACCCTATGTGGAGTCACCCAGGAAAGAAAGGGCCTGCCATGCAATAGGTGTTCAAGAAATAGTTGTTCATAAAAAGGAAGAAAAAGGAGGTAGGCAGGTGAGCATTAGTTTCAAGTGTAATGTTCCAATGGATCCATCAGATTCCACGTGTTCTCCAAGGAGGGTCTCTCCTATGCATCCGAGCAGTCTGGCCACACTGACCTGTACATGTAAGGTCCCAAGTCCTCTGGAGGGAGACTACTGGAGCATAGGACACCTTGCGGGAAAACCAGCAAATCAAAGTGCCATGGAAAAGTGAACTAAAATATTGGATTCTGCCTAGTTGGCTTCTCAGAACTTGCTACAGGTGAGATGAGGCTGTAATGTTCACATACAGTGCAAAACACCTTCCATTTGGCAAGGCAACCATGAGCCGGGGTGCAGAGAAAAAGAACATCAAGTACTAGGCAGGAGCAGTTTCCGGGCAAATCATCACTCATCTGAGGCTTCCGCATAAATTTTGGCCTCAATAACAACTGAAGGCTTGATGAAGCAGATTCTCCTTCCTGGTTTTGTCTGCATTGTGCACATGACCTAACCACAAAATAATCACTGTTCTTGCACTTTTCAACATTTCTTTGCCTCAACGTCGCAGGAAAATGAAAGCAACAAGGTTAATAAGCCCATCGTGAATTTAGGTAATTTGCCACGGCTCCTTTCTACTCTCAACTCTTTTTTACAACCCTCTCCTACTTTCTATCCAAATATTCAATATCGAATTATTAAACAGACATTCTAGAACACCAAGAGAATGCCATAGCTAAAGCCAGGCCATATTTTAAAATGTAAGAAACGTAACTGGCCCAAACTGCATCCAGTGTGAATTTCCTTTCTTCTCTTCCTTCCCTTAAGCAACAGGTATCTTTTTTTTTTTTTTTAAAGATTTTTTTTATTTATTTGTGAGAGAGAATGAGAGACAGAGAGCATGAGAGGGAGGAGGGTCAGAGGGAGAAGCAGACTCCCCGCTGAGCAGGGAGCCCGATGTGGGACTCGATCCCGGGACTCCGGGATCATGACCTGAGCCGAAGGCAGTCGCCCAACCAACTGAGCCACCCAGGCGCCCCTAAGCAACAGGTATCTTGTGTTCAAAGTTAACCCTCTCCTGGAGATGGGAAATCAGACAGAGATATAAGAACTAGTTCTGGAGTCTTACAGATCCCAAAAATAGTAGTTCTCAGTGGATAGTACTGAACAGGGAGAGAAGACACTACTGAAAAGTTGACCAGCCAGACGTGTGATTTCAGTACCATACCCAAAGCCCCTTCCCCCTCCAGCTATGTCCTTTGCCCAGTAATTACTGATTTCCCCACCCTCACTGCCAGCTGTACCAAGGAAAATGACAAACAGGGACTCGCTAGATGCCATCACTCATTGTCACCAAGAGGAGAATGAAAAGAATCCAACAAATGTTCTTGCAAACGCCTTCCACGCTCCACTCCCACACCACCTCCTCTTCACCGATATACATCTTTATAAGCAGCCAGCCACTTTTTAATAGCCCTTCAGTTGGGATACATGAGGAGCAGAGAGTAGGAGCAGCACCCCCAGCACCATTCTCCTCCATATGCTTGACCATGTTTACAGTTCCCAGCTCACATGCTCCCCAGGCCAGACTGAAGCAGGGCTGTGCACCAGCTGGCTACTGGTGACCCAGACGGTGTAGGGCGGAAGGGCTCGTGACTCACGAGGGGCTGTACATGCAGGAGGCCTGGCGGCAGAGAAAGGGCACACAAGCAGGTAGCAGATGGCACTCTCCACAACTCCTTCTCGACACAGAGAACCTGCAGTTCCTCATTTCTCCGCTGACCATCACGACACTGATAAATCAATTTCCATGGCAACAGCTCTAACTATAACACTCTAAAAATAAATGAAGTCTGCTTTAAATGGAAGACAGACACTTGCATTCATTTCTGGAAACAGAGAGGGGAAGAATGTGGCAACATGCATCATAAGCCACAGAACAACGTTTCTCCTTGACTCCGTAATTCCCTGCTTCCCATCTATTCTGGCAAAATAAGAGAAGAAAATGACGAGAACAAAAGACCAACTGTATGCACAAGGATGTTAATTACAGTGATATTAAAACATCAACCAGTTAGAAGTTGTTTCACGGAAGAGATTGTGATATTATAGATAGAGATGAAATATTATGTAGCCATGAACATTTATGATGGAAGCTTAGAAAAATGGAGGAACAATGATGTAGTGAAGTGAAAAAAAAAAAACCAATAATGCCAATTTATGGTTTTTTTGGTTATAATTCTGCCAGGTATATCCACCTATGAAAAAGTTAGAAAAGTTGATACACTAGGTTGGGGGAATTTTAAGGTTTCTTAGATTTCTTTCAAAGTGTTTATGATAAACAAAAACTAAGATCAAAGAAAAACTGGGGTAAAAGTCACCACAACTGCTTCAACTATATTCAAAAATCTCAGTTATGCCACACCAGGATAGGTAGCAGCAAAGTAGATGTACACCTACCAATAAGAATGGAACTTTCAGAGCCTAGTAAAATAAAACAAAAAACCCTCAAACTAAAAATAACTAAAAGCTAAAACTAAGATAGCCTTACATTTGCCTAAATTAAAAACACAGTTGACCCTGGAACAACATGGGGGTCAGGGGCACCGACCCTCACCACTACAGTTGAAAATCTGCATATAGGTTTTGACTCTCCAAAAACTTAACTACTAAATAGCCTACTGTTGATTGGAAGCCTTACTGATATCAGTCAACTAACATATATTCTGTATGTTAGATATATTATTTATCTATTCTTATAATAAAGTCAGATAAAGAAAAATTGTTAAGAAAATCATGAGGAAGAGAAAATATATTTACAGTCCTGTATTTATCATATAATCCCCACATTGTTCAAGGGTCAACTATATTTTTAAGTTCAAATCTGTGTTGTTCAAGGATCAACTGTACCTACACACAAGATGAGATACAATAATGCACACAGACCTAAATGGTACATTTTATACATATCCCAATAGTAGCCTCTGGGAAGGAGGAAACTAAGGCTACAAAGAACTTAAAGAGAGCCCAGCACAAACCCGTGGACACCACTGTGTGACCTGTCAGACTATGTACCATACCCTCAAGAGTGTGATTGGCTCAACCTCTGCACCTGTCACTTCCTAAGACATGTTCCATGGTCGCCAACAGTAGTTGCTTTATAGAATGGCCATTCTGTTCAGTCCCAGATTCTAATTTTCCTTCTGCTTAAATCACGATTAAAAGATTGCAGGAAATTATCATTACTGAAAACTATTTAATCATGTTCCCAATTGTGTACACAATTGTGTCATACAATTGCATAACAATTGTAGAATAAGATGTGAGTGTATGAAGTGTTTATATATTTATATATGTGGTATTACAACTGCATGTAACTATTCAGAAATTACACTTGTAATCTACGAAAGAAACTATCAAGAGTGGCTACCTCAGGAGGGGAACTGGAAAAAGGAAGACTTAATTCCCACTGTGTACTCTCTTCTGGACCTTTTAAATTTTGTACCATGTGCATGTATGACCAAATAAACATTTCAAAGCCCTAAATAACCACCCACCCTGTATACATAATATTACAAAATAGGCTTGAGAAGCAAAATGTTCCAATTACACCAGAATCAGTAAGACTCCAACCCAGTTCTCTCTAAGCGGCTACCCTGGTTTCCCTTGGCTAGATACCATTCTTCCCAGGTCCTTTTCACCCTGCTCAACCAGAATCAGCTCACCAGGTGGCAGCATTGGCTGCTGTACTTGGCTGGACATCTTTGATTTTATATGTAGGTTAATTATTAATTAGAGCCACCTAGATTATCTTCCCAGGACCAAAAGCAGCTGGGGATTACATTCTCTGTTACATGTCCCTACCCTTGAGTCTGTAGGTCTTGGCACTGAGAAGTATAGATGCCCCTGGGATTTGATGGCAGGAGCCCCAGAATCCTTGTATCTTGTATCTTAACAAAGCCATATTAAAAAAATTTTTCAACTTGGGTCCTCTTCTTTTTTTAAGATTTTATTTATTTATTTGAGAGGGAGAAAGTGAGCAGGGGGAGGGGCAGAGGGAGAAGGAAAGAGAGAATCTCTCTCAAGCAGACTCCGCACTGAGCACAGAGCCCGATGTGAGGCTTGATCTCACGACCCCAAGATTATGACCTGAGGAGAAATCAAGAGTCGGTCGCTTAACTGAGCCACCCAGGTGCCCCCAATTTGGGTCCTTTTCGTAGAAGTCAATTTCTTTACTGTGTGCTAGCTAGCTCTTGAGTCAAAATAGCAGCTACCTGGGGTGGAGTGGCCATGAAGAGGGAGGAGACAGGGTCATCAGGCCAATGGTGCCTGTGGGATCTACTCTTACAGCATGTTCGAGAATTGGGCACCTTAATTGCCATCCACAGTGAATTCTCACTCAGAGAGCCTTTGAGCTACGCCAGAATTTCCAGACAGATAATTAAGTACTACTTCACTTGTCTAACAATTTCTTCATTGTTCTGTATTAAAATGGACATCAGAAATAGAGAAAACTTTTTTCTGTGGCAAACCCTTAAAAGAGGAGGGGAATGCAAGTCCACCACATGAATAAAAAGGAATCTTGTCCCACCCGCTGTGGGGAAAAAGTGACACACAAGTGGCGTTTGTAGTGGGGAGGGGCAAGAAGCCAGAAAGGAAACTTCTAGAGTAGTGAGAAAATGAAGTTCAAACTATGCTGCAGTTAGGGACAAGACAACCGACAGGCAAAGAGTGGTAGACACAAAAATAAACTGGCTGGCAAGCAGGAGATGCACACACACGGCTGAGAGACACACACCGGTTTCCCCTCTGACAGGAAGCACAAACCATCGGGGCCAACTCGGTTTTTGACAACGAGCCTTCCAGCTCAGCTGCCTGGACAAATGACCAAACAAGCTTCAAAGAAGAAACCTGGAGAGCGGAGGCCGGGAGGGGAGTCCCCCTCAAGCACCGAGAGGCCTCCTCACATCCTTCTTCTACCACTACCCTCCTGTTCACCTAGCGCTTCACCTTCAGGGAAGAAGTCATTCGCGACCACACAGAGAGAGCCACGCTGCAAACCACAAGGAGAGTCAGGCCAAGGTCTGAGGGAACGGGAGCCGGTTATAAGAGAACATGATCACACCCTGGTGTTCTTAGGTTTCAGGAAATGTGGCTTGATCGACAGTCCGGCCAGCTCCGTGCAATAACAAATCCTGCTGCGAGGGCGTTGTGGGGCTGGCTCATCGTGTCACGATGCCTCCATTATGGCCACAAGGCAGCCTCACCTAACACCTTCCAGTCCTGATTATCTGGAAGATACAGGATCCGAAGCCGATCACTGATCAGCTTTACCATCGCAGTATTGACAGACGTTGCTAACTGTATTTCCAGACCACAGGCATCCACTCTGTTTATGTCGGAAGCCATAATTTTGGCAGATATACAGAATATTAAATGGATGGGCACACACCTAGAAACACAAATATCACGCTTATGTGAAGAGCAGTTTCCTCAGTATGATCACCAGCGGACCAGAACAACAAGCAGGGACTGAGAATTAGGGTAACACACTGAAGAGCCACTATGCCAGCCCGTGAGAGACCTAGAAGCATACCTGTGCCTTATGCGTATACAGAAACATGATTTCAAATTATTTCAGCTAAGAAGAAACACTCCGATTTGAAGCAACCTTTAACCAGTTGGGACCAATGTGTTGGCAAGACTTGCGCCAAAGGGCTTGAGGCATGCAACGACAGATACAAGATTTCAGAATTTATCGGAAAGTGTCAGTGGAGGTATTAAGTAGCTAGGTAGAGCATAAGTATCAGTCACTTCTAATCGCCTAAATTATTAATATAAACTGGAATAAATGGAGACTAACTTTAGCCTCAGAAAATCCATTCTAGCAGGCCCTGCAAACAGAGGACTGCAGGGGTGAGGCAGTTATTGACAAGGGGTGAAGGTGGGCTGGGAGAGGGCTATGTGCTACTCAGCCCTGCTGCCTTGTGAGGGCATGAACCACTGGGGCCCTACCTTCAAGATTTTCTTGTAAGTGGGAAATCCAAGTTTTTACAAGCTTTTCTGATTTTTAAATGCTCAGAACTAATTAAGAAATAGTTAAACACTCTGCATGTCGAATGAAACACATCTTAAACTTTTATTACATTACAAAGGGAAGTGAAAACATGCCCCGTGAGTATGTTTTCAGATGGGTAAAGGTTTGGCCATAAATGTACAAGGTTAACAAATGTTCTTTCTTAGCAGATTCTTGAAAAGTATAGTTTAGGCAAGACACTCTATTTACAAAATGAGTACATTTATGATAAAATACATTAGAAGCTGCATAAAAGTATAATAGGGACATTGAGGAAGTGCAAATCAAAGCCACAACGATGTGTCACCTCAGTGATCTATCACCCAGTAGCATGGCTGTTTTAAGAACACACAGAAAATAACAAATGTTAGTGAAGATGTAGGTCAATTGAAGCCCTCCTAGATTACTGGTGGGAATGCCAAACAGTGCAGCCACTGTGGAAAACAATTTGGCGGTTCCTTCAAAAAGTGAAGCGGAATTACATATGATCCAACAATTTCACATTTGGGTACATACCCAAAAGAACTGAAAACAGGGACTCAAACAGATACTTGTATACCAATGTTCAGAAGAGCATTATTCACAATAGGTAGAAACAACCAAAGTGTCCATCAATGGCTGAATCAACAAAACACAGTAAATCCACACAATGGATTATTCAGCCTTAATAAAATCCTGATACATACCACAACAGAGATGAACTTTGAAGACACTATGCTAAGTGAAATCAGCCAGACATGAAAGGACAAATACTGTATGATCCCACTTATAGGAAGTACCTACAACAGTCAAACTCATTGAAACAGAAAGGAGAATGGTGGTTCCCAGGAGCTGGGCAGAGTAGGAATGGTGAGTTAGGGTTTAATGAGGAATGCGTTTCAGTTTTCCAAGATGAAATAGTTCAGGAGATAGATGGTGGTGACAGTTACACAACATTATAAATGCATTTAATGTCACTGAATTGTACATTTAAATATGGTTAAAATGGCCAATCTTCTGTTATGTATAGTTTACTACAATTAAAAAAAAAAAAAGAACAACAGGGACATACATAGAGAAGGTAGTCAAGAGGAGGAGCCTTTCTTACCTACTGGCTTTCTCAGCAACCAATATGGGCCCAAGGATTCCACCCCCGCTCGTGCCTTTTCCTTCTCACAAAGGCACTTCAGTCTAATGGTGGCCCTGAGCTTCCCTACCTTCAAACTGATCTTCCTTTCTAATTCTCTGTTTCTGTTCATGATGCAATGCCCCTTCCTGTTCTCATTCCAGTCGGCTCTTGGCTTCTACCAACTCTGCGTCTCTCTCCCTTCATCTCTCCTGTGCCCTCTACTATATGGCCACCCACACTATTCAGGCCCTTTGACCTCTGGTCTGGCTTTTGACCTCTGACTAGGGCGCCGTATCTTCAGCAACCCCTCCCCTGATCCAGTTTACACACCGCTGCCAGATTAATTTTCCCCAGACAGGGATCACCATTTCACTCACATACCTCCAGGGACTTCCCTTTTCTCTCTTGTATGTGTTGAATAAATGAACAATAAAGTAGCTTACTCACTCACGATTGTCAAATCTATTATTTGAAGTGACTGTCAGTTTGTTCTGATTTTCCCTTTCTTAGGTGAGTGAAGAAGTAGCAGTTATCAAACAATCTTTCCAGCAGAACATACCTTCACATTTCCAAGTTACTGGCAAGGAGTCAGTTGTTGGAAATTGAAGACCTCTCAGAGAAGCTTGAACTTCCCAACCCTACAGCTAATAATAATTTTGGGGGGCTCCTGGGGGGCTCACTTGCTTAAGCATCCAACTTTTTTTTTTTTTTTAAGATTTTATTTATTTATTTGACAGAGAGACACAGCGAGAGAGGGAACACAAGCAAGGGGAGTGGGAGAGGGAGAAGCAGGCTCCCCGCGGAGCAGGGAGCCCGATGTGGGACTCGATCCCAGGATCCTGGGATCATGACCTGAGCCGAAGGCAGTCGCTTAACCAACTGAGCCACCCAGGCGCCCAAGCATCCAACTTTTGATTTTGGCTCAGATCAAGATCTCAGGGTCGTGAGATCAAGCCCTGCATTGGGCTCCACACTCAGTGGGGAGTCTGCTTGGGATTCTCTCACCCTCTCCCTCTGCACTGCAGCCCCCTGCTTGTGCTTGTGTGCGCTCTCTCCCTCAAATAAATACTTTTTTTTTTTTTTAATGATGTCTGTCTCAGTTCTGGTAGCTGCAAAGACCAAAATCAGGGCACCAGCATGGTCTGGTAAGGGCTCTCTTCCTGGCTGATGGCTGGCACCTACTCCCATATCCTCACATGGCAGAAGGGACTGGGGAGCTCTGTGGGGTCTATTTTATAAGAACACTGATCCCATTCATGAGGTCTCCACTCTCATGAACTAATCATTTCCTAAATTCATCTCCTAATACGATCACATTGGGCATTAGGATTTGAGCGTAAGAATTTTGGGAGGACACAAACATTCACACAATAGAAAAGTCCATGGAGACTCCTGTGGTTCCTTCTTGAAGTTTGATTTATTCTTAAGGCTACAACTCAAATCCTACCAGTACTTCTAAGTATTAACCTGGTTCTGCAAAAAAGGATGCATGGAAAAAAACAACCCCAGCACTCGATGGCAGGTATTTAAAGAAAGTGAATATTACTAATATGAAGAGGATATAATCGAATGGGACTTTCTTCTTATTCTTAGCTTTATTGCCAAGACCCAAGGCTGAGGACAATGAGGCTAAGTATTCTACTTAGAAAGCCATAAACATGTAGGGACAGACAATGCCCCATATTGCTTACCCAGAGATCACAGGAATAGTCCTACCAGCTGACCATAGCCCCTCTCTCCATCCAGCCCCCAAGAAAAGGGAGAACGGTTGATGTTGGCTTTGTGTAGAGGGCAAGTTTCTAGTGCAGGTCACTACCTGCTTCTCCAGTGAGTTAGGAGCCTGGGAGGGGTTCTGAGACAATCCCTAGGACAGACTGGGGTACGTGCAAGAAGGGGAAATAGGTATCCTGTTCCTTGTCTGGCTGCTTGCTGAGCTGCAGAACCCACAGACCCACTCCGGGCTGGCAGAAGAGCAGAAAGGGGCATGTTAGGGACTTGGGAGAATTTGGCATCCATCACCTGGACTGGGAGGATACCCATCAACACAGAGACTGGCGTCCATTTCTGAGCTAGAGATGTGGAAGGTGGGAAGCCCGCTGGAGGAGCTGCATGGAAGCAGAACTTAGAGGGATCCAGGTGTAGTACTTCAGGAAAGAAGGTGGGAATATTCCACTCCATTCCAGTTCATTCTAAGCCCTGGGCAAAGTGGGAGGGGAACCCTGTAGTTGCAGAACTCCTTTTCGAGGTGTTCAAGTTAGTGGGGCAGGAGCCCTAGGGTTGCCAGGCAGCTGCTGAGCCCGGCAACAGGGCACCGGACTCCGAGGAGGAGTTGGGAGCATGAACGGGACAGAAACACCCAGCAATGCCCAAGTGAGATGCAGCAACCCCCCCGAACAGGTGCTGTGCAGGAGAGGTTGAGGGGAAGCTAAGCACAGCCCCAAGAGAGCCATATAAAGTATCTGCGCAGAGACCCCTAACCTCAGAATGAACCAGATGGAAGTCCTTTCTCACCACCGACTGTGACTTGCCGAGTTCAATAACTGCTGGACCCTTGCTATGTTTCCTGTCACATGGGGAGGAACTAGAGCTCTGAAGAGGGGAGGAGAGGTACACAGCTTGAACTGGATATGAGATTAGGGAGTTTTAGAAAGACTGAAGAATTAGAGAACATGGCCAATACAGATCATCCAGGGACTGGAACTGGGATTGGACAGAGCACAGTCGTAAGCAGTGCCTAGAAAGTGCCTGAAAGCTATTTCATGCTGTTACCCTGAACAGATTGAGTGAGGCTCCTCAAGAAACCAGTCATTCTGAAAGTGGGCCTAAGTACACGTAAATGATGAACTCTTCTTAAACTCTGTGCAGGTGCAAAACTGTACGATAGGACTACACTGCAGCTTTGCACAGGCCAAGGTTCACTACGGGCCACCCCTGGTCGAACTCTCGCAGGGAGTGGCTTCAGCTAAAGGCCTCTGCCAACCCCCAAGGCCCTGGGAAGAGAAAGGGCATGCAACCAGACCCACACAGGTCTGCCCTCAAACCCTGCCCCCTCTCCTAGGTGGTGAGCGGCTGAATGAATGCATATGCCATCCCCACTATATAGCAGGCACTTAAGAGCTCTGCCACGTCGTGGTGGTACCCCACATTACCGAAGCCACTCAATCTCCGTGCTACCTCAACGGTCCAAACGATGAGACCAGGATTCAAACTAAGCCTGACTCTAAACCAAACCCACGCTGGCTCGGCCCCACTACACCAAAGAGCAGAGAGGGGTAAAGGGACCCAGAGGAGGCCTACACATGTCCCAACTGATTTTAGAATTGGCAGGTGCTCACCAGCAGTTCTAAAACGCAGATGATTTTATTTACATTTTCCAGTCTATAAAACCTGGTGTTGTGGTAGCTTATTATACATAATAAAACTAAGTCAGTATGTCCACCCCCTTCCCTGGTCTCACAAAGGAAATCCACCAGTACTGGACAACTGCAGTCTGACCTTTAGCAGAGAGACAAAACCACTATTGAGAAAAAAAACACAAAAAACAAGAAACTAGTTCTGAACAGAATGCACCCGAATCAAACTTGCCAAGCTGTCGTGTGGAATTTTGCAGTGTTTAATGTCAACTGTCCAGAACTGGCCTTGTGGGTCTCTCTGAAAGAATATTTAAATATCACTATTACTACCCAGCTCTGAAGGTAGCATTTTTGATAATCACAAGTTGCTGGAAACCACTATAGAGCGCACTACTCAGGAAAGGCCTTTATTAACCTTTTAAAAGTATTAACCAGAGGACTTATCTTTTTTTTTTTTTTTTTAAAGATTTTATTTATTTATTTGACAGAGACAGAGACAGCGAGAGCAGGAACACAAGCAGGGGGAGTGGGAGAGGGAGAAGCAGGCCTCCCGCCGAGCAGGGAGCCCGATGTGGGGCTCGATCCCAGGACCCTGGGATCATGACCTGAGCCGAAGGCAATCGCTTAACCAACTGAGCCACCCAGGCGCCCACCAGAGGACTTATCTTAACCAAATTATCTCAGCAGCCAGTCTCCTTGCTGGTTGAATCACTATGCAAATATCAGGGCTCTGAGTCACTGAAAATTGCTGAAAAGGACTTGAGTGAGTGAGCGCAAGGTCTTCTCCCTAGAAATGTAAGCTATGCTTTAAAAGGTGTTCTCACACTTTGCCCTCAAGAAATCTCTGGTACTGAGCTCACCAAGACAACTTATTACCAATAAAAAAGACAGCATCCAATTTCAGAATATCCCAAATGACAAAGCCACTATCCTTCCCTCTGTGCTATCAGTAGGTAAAAATGTATGTACACATTATACTTTCAATTTTCAAAATTAAAGAACTTGAAATTTTTGATACTTCCTATGAAAAGGCCAGCAAGCTCTTCATACCATTTTCTAGAGGCACCAAACAAAAGGAAAATGGTGCTAACACTTCAAACTGAGATGAAAAGCTGTGTCTCACCAATTCTTTAAAGAAAAAAATTTTTTTGGAAAGGAATCTTCTTTGCCCAAACCAGTGTTTCCTAAGCTATGCAGGAATATGTTCTCAGAAAACCATGGGGCGCCTTGGTGGCTCAGTCATTAAGTGCCTGCCTTCAGCTCAGGTCCTGATCCCGGGGTCCTGGGATCGAGCCCCGCATCAGGCTCCCTGCTCAGCGGGAAGCCTGCTTCTCCCTCTCCCACTCCCCCTGCCTGTGTTCCCTCTCTCGCTGTGTCTCTCTCTGTCAAATAAATAAATAAAATTAAAAAAAAAAAGAAAAAAAGAAAACCAGTTAAATGGGTGCGGGAGGGAGGGAACAGTTCTAAGGAACAGATTCAAATAGTACCTCCCTTTCTTAATTATGTTTTCATCAGCCACAGCCATCAAAACAAGAAATAAAGATTGATAATTTCTACCATCATCCTCATTCAGCTAGCTCAGTCATAATACTTATTTTCAGTTTGGCTTTCAACACTCTCTGCACCACTAGTAAGCTTAAGAAGGGCTTTGAGCTACACGAGCTTGCTTCTGTCTTTGCCCCTTTGCCTACAGCAAGGGAGTCACCAGCCTTACACTGGAATAGGCAGAGAAGCTTCTCAGGAACTGACTCAGGTCACTCTATCACATGGACTCAGGGTCAGCTACAGGGCAGTTCTATGGGCCCCACATTTGGTTTAATGCTCTGTTGTAACCACCTTGAAATTCTTAACTTTTGAACATGGAGTTTTCATTCTGCAGTGGGCCCTGCAAGTTTTGTAACCAGGCCTGAGCAAATCTGATTTTTAAAAATGGCACTGAGGGAAATGGATGAAAGACCTAAACGTGAGACGGGTATTCATCAAAATCCCAGAGAACACAGGCAGCAACCTCTTCCACCTCGGCGGCAGCAACTTCTTGCTAGACACATCTCCAAAGGCAAGCTGGAAACCAAAGCAAAATGAACTATTGGGACTTCATCAAGATAAAAAGCTTTTGCACAGCAAAAGAAACAGTCAACAAAACCAAAAGACAACCGAAAGAATGGGAGAAGATAGTTGCAAATGACATATCAGATAAAGTGCTAGTATCCAAAATCTGTAAAGAACTTATCAAACTCAACGCCCAAAAAACAAATGATCCAATCAAGAAATGGGCAGAAGACATGAACAGACATTTTTTCCAAAGAAGACATCCAAACTGCCAACAGACACATGAAAAAGTGCTCAATATCACTTGGCATCAGGGAAATCCAAATCAAAACCTTAATGAGATACCACCTCACACCAGTCAGAATGGCTAAAACTAACAAGTTAGGAAACGACAGATGTTGGTGAGGATGCGGAGAAAGGGGAACCCTCCTACACTGTTGGTGGGAACGCAAGCTGATGCAGCCACTCTGGAAAACAGTATGGAGGTCCCTCAAAAAGTTAAAAATAGAGCTACCCTATGACCCAGCACCTGCACTACTAAGTATTTACCCAAAGGATACAAACATAGTCATCTGAAAGGATACCTGCACCCCAATGTTTATAGCAGCAATGTCCACAATAGCCAAAGCATGGAAAGAGCCCTGATGAATTGATAAAGAAGATGTGGTATATATATATATACAATGGAATATTACTCATCCATCCAAAAAAATGAAACCTTACCATTTGCAATGACATGGATGGAACTAGAGGGTATTATGCTAAGTGAAATAACTCAATCAGAGAAAGACAACTATATGATTTCACTCATATGTGAAATTTAAGAAACAAAACAGGATCACAGGGGAAGGGAGGAAAAAAATAAAACAAGATGAAATCAGAGAGGGAGACAAACCATAAGAGACTCTGAATCATAGGAAACAAACTGACGGTTGCTGGAGGGGAGGTGGGTTGGGGATGGGGTAACTGGGTAATGGACATTAAAGAGGGCACATGATGGAATGAGCGCTGGGTGTATATATAGAACTGATGGATCACTGAACTCTACCTCTGAAACAAATAATATACTATATGTTAATTGAATTTAAATTAAAAAATGGCATTGAGGTTAAAAAGTTTTACTCTATACCATACTTGTAACTTATAAGGCTTTTATTCTACTTAAAAAAACGGACCTCAATGTTTTTTTAAAAGATTTATTTATTTATTTGAGAGAAAGCAAGAGCAAGTGGGTGGAGGGGCAGAAGGAAAGAGAATCCTGAAGCGGACTCTCCACTGAACACAGAGCCTTGACATGGGGCTCGATTCTAGGACCCCAAGATCTTGACCTGAGCTGAAACCAAGAGTTAGCCACCTAACCGGCTGAGCCATCCAGGTGCCCCAATATTTTTAAACTTTCAAACACAATTAAGGTAAAGTACTCAAGTATCCTTCACCTGGATCACTGCAAAGGTTTCTCAACTGTTTCTTTGGGATCTACGGCTGCCCAATGCCAATTTGCCCTCACACAGCCAAAGTTCTTGTGCAGTACAAAACTGATCTCCTCTGCTTAAAACCCTTCAATGGCTTATCCACTGCCTTCAGCACCAGGCCCATTAAAGATTTCAGGTGGACACAAGATTTCAAGTGGACACAGGAGCTCCAGTCCCTGCCTGATGCTTGGCCTCACTGGCCTTCTTTCAGCTTCTAGAAAGTGCCTGCTCCGTTCCCACCACATAGTCCTAACACCTGCTGTCCTCTGCCCAAGGGACAAACATTTGACTCTATGTGCAAGGATTTAGATAAAATAGAGCAAAAATCCTGGACTCAAATCAGCAATCACTACTAGCTTTTATATCATCAAAGAAACACCAGAGGGTTTTGACAAAGGCTTAGAATTCTTAGTAAATATTTTTCACTTAGGCTATGCTTTGGGGGCTACTTTTCCAATGGTGAGGACAATGAGCCTCCATCTACCTAGGAAATCTGGGGCAAAGATGGGAAGATGCAGGAAAGGTCAGTTTTCAAGTCTTTCAGCTCAGGTTAACTGGTCATCTTTATCATCTTCCCTGACCTCTTAGACACAACGTTTGTAAACAAATTGGAAGGGTTTTGGAAAAATAAATTGGAAAGTACTAATGGGACTTCACCAAAGAAGATATACAGATAGCCAATAAGCTTAAGAAAAGATGTTCCATATCTTATGTCATCAAGGAAATGCAAATTAAAACAATGAGGTACCATTACGCATCTATTAGAATGGCCAAAATCTCGAACACTGTCAACACCAAATACTGTAGTATTTGTGGAGCAAGAGGAACTCTTATTCTTTGCTGGTGGGAATGCAAAATGGTACAGCCCCCTTGGGAGACAGTTGGTTTCTTAAGAAACTAAACTAAACCTACTCTTATCACACATTCAGCATTGTGCTTTGTTATGTACCCAAGGGTGTTGAAAATTTATTTCCACACAAAAACCTACACACACACACACACACACACACACACACACACATTTATATCAGCTTTATTCATAATTGCCAAGACTTGGAAGCAATCAAGATGTCCTTCAGTAGGTGGATGGATAAACAGATCGTGGTACATCAAGATTATGGAGTATTATTCAGAGTTAAAAAGACATGAGCTTTCAAGCCATGAAAAGATATAGAGGAACCTTAAATACTATTATAAAGTGAAAGATGCCAATGTAAAAAGGCTACAATGCTGTATGATTCCAAGTATAAGACAGTCTGGAAAAGGCGAGACAGTGGACACAGTAAGAAGACTGGTTGTTGCCAGGTGAGGGAGTGGCATGAATAGTGGAGCAGAGAGAATTTTTAAGGCAGTAAAACCACTCTACGTGGTACTCTGATAGGAGTACTCTGTGTTCATAATGATAAATACATCATTATATATTTGTTTAAATCCATAGAATGTACAACACTCAGAGGGAACCATAATGTCAACTATGGACTTTGGGTGATTATCACGTGTCAAAGCAGATTCACAAATTTAAGCAATGTAGCACTCTGGTAAGAGTTGTTGAGAAGCAGAAAAGCTGTGCACATGTGGAAGCAGAAGGCATACAGGAAATCTCTGTGCCCTCTGCTCAATTTGCTGTGAACTTTAAATTACTCTAGAAAAAAGTCTTAATCTGAAAAAAAATGTTACTGGGGATGAATGAAGGGCTTGCTTAAAAAAAAAAAGGAGTATCTCATAAACATTCTTTGAAGAAATTTCACTATTAGAGGTGATAAAATATTCATGTAGAAAATGTTTAATAAGGTTTTTCTTGCTAAGAAATGGGCAATTATGGATAAGTTGCCTGCAATTTTAGTCTGCCTCTATTTTAATACTCTGACAGTATACCAGTCCATTGGTATACTGTGGATCTTCAAAGTCCATTGCTACAAGAGCTTTCCCAGAAGAGCAGTTTTTTCTGGACTGAGAGGTCTCTTCATCTTGGCCTTTAGGATGGTTAGCAATGATGTGCCATTCTCTCCCACCCCATCCTCTTAACTAGCTCTTTGAATACTCTTATCCCAGTAGCCAAAGAACATGCTGCTGGCTTTTGACAACAGTGTTGAGAGAACTGACTCTCCATGTGAGAAAAAAATTAAGAGTTCTGTTCACAAAAATATTCCAGGTGAATTAAGGATCTACACATTAAAAAATTTCAATTATGAAAGCATTAGAAGAATACATAGTGGAGTAGGTCTATAACCTTGGAGAAGGAAGGTCTTCTTAAGTCAGACATAACAAAAAATCATACAAAGGAGAATTATTTATGGTATCTTTGATGCCGTCCAGTTTCCCAAAGTTAAAAGGCAGGGCCAGGCTTAGAGAAAGTATTTATTACCACATAACAAAGGATTAGTATTCAGACAATACAAAGAACTATAAATCAATAAAGAAGGCATTTTTTAAAATTGAGCTAAGGATATTAAAAGGCAATTCACAGAAAAGAAAACTAAAAAATGCCTGACAAACACATGAAGAGCTGCCTAGTAAAGAAAAACTTTTAATAGTGAGACACAGGTTTTTATTTAATAGATTGGCAAAAAATTTAAAGATCAATTTTATGAAGTGTTGGCAAGTGTGTGGCATGTACCTGAGACCCTATTGGTGAATAATTTGACAGTCTTCTATCACACAACCCCTACAATCCAACAGTTCTGTTTGTCCTCAGAGAAGAGAAAAACCAGACCTTACACACATGAGGAGGATGCTACACTGGAAGTTTTTACTGTAACATAAGAAACTAGCAATACCAGGTATCAAAGTGAGTTATAAGACAGGCCACTCTGGAAAGTGTGCCAAAGGGAGACAATGAAGAACCAGACTTGAGTCTCTCTCCCATAATGAGCTTCCAGGGAAAGATCTGAAGGAGGATTTCTTTGGAAAGATTTTCTATGAGACCCCCACACGGCTCCCTCTCCCCATTAGACGAAGGGTGGGACTATCACCTTCTTGCCTCATGAGAGGGTTTTTGGGGAGACCAACTGGGGAGTTGCACAGGAGTTCTCCATGGTTAAGGAAGCACAGAGAGCCGGTGTCTGACTTCAACCCTGGGAATCTAGAACACGAGAGGCAGTGTGGCTAGCTGCCTTCATGACTAGGGAGTGAAGGAATGCTAAAGCTACACGGGGACTGGCTCATCCTCTGAGTCTGTTCGAGCAAAGAGTGCTAGATGTTTCCATGGGCCGGGGATGGTCCAGGCAAGAATGAGCCAGTCCACGGCTTGTCTTGGGTCTAGACCTGTAAGGCTATCTGCAGGGGCAACATGACGTCATGAGGCAGAACTGGAGGTGGACGACTAGGCTCCCAGGGGCTGAGAGGGAGTAAGGGATGAGGCCCTTGAAGAGCACCCCATGAGAGAGTCAACTTAATTCTCTCAGGCCTTGAGAACGGAGGCCAACTCACCACAGCATCATCACAGAAAGATTTTCCCGTCCCCTCAGCCATCCTCTCACTCCCATTCTCAAGAAAGCATAGCCAAAATAAAGATCCTGACCTGTGTTTTCTAAGATGTATTATTTTTTTTTAAAAGGCAATTTTCATTATAATCCGTAGGGTATGATTCGGTTTATATTAAGAAACACATTTTGTGAACATTTATGTACATAAACACATAGAAAAGGGTTTAGAAGGACAAAAATTGAGAACCGTTACCCTTCTGTGGAATAGGATGGGGGGCTTAATGTCAAATGTGAAATTAGATTCATCCTCATTAAGAACATTCATGTACAGAAGAAAGAGAAATTAAGGAGTCGATCCCATTTACAATTGCACCCAAAACCATAAGATACCTAGGAATAAATCTAACCAAAGAGGCAAAGAATCTATACTCAGAAAACTATAAAATACTCATGAAAGAAACTGAGGAAGACACAAAGAAATGGAAAAACGTTCCATGCTCATGGATTGGAAGAACAAATATTGTGAAGATGTCAATGCTACCTAGAGCAATCTACACATTCAATGCAATCTCTATCAAAATACCATCAACTTTTTCCAAAGAAATGGAACAAATAATCCTAAAATTTGTATGGAACCAGAAAAGATCCCGAAATAGCCAGAGGAATGTTGAAAAAGAAAAGCAAAGCTGGCGGCATCACAATTCCGGACTTCAAGCTCTATTACAAAGCTGTCATCATCAAGACAGTATGGTACTGGCACAAAAACAGACACACAGATCCATGGAAAAGACTAGAGAGCCCAGAAATGGACCCTCAATTCTATGGTCAACTCATCTTCAACAAAGCAGGAAAGAATGTCCAATGGAAAAAAGTCTCTTCAACAAACGGTGTTGGGAAAATTGGACAGCCACATGCAGAAGAATGAAACTGGACCATTTCCTTACACCACACACAAAAATAGACTCCAAATGGTTGAAAGACCTAAATGTGAGACAGGAGTCCATCAAAATCCTAAAGGAGAACACAGGCAGCAACCTCTTCCACCTCAGCCACAGCAACTTCTTCCTAAAAACATCGCCAAAGGCAAGGGAAGCAAGGGCAAAAATGAACTACTGGGACTTCATCAAGATAAAAAGCTTTTGCACAGCAAAAGAAACAGTCAACAAAACCAAAAGATAACCGACAGAATGGGAGAAGATAGTTGCACATTACGTATCAGATAAAGGGCTAGTATCCAAAATCTATAAATAACTTCTTAAACTCAATACCCAAAGAACAAATGATCCAATCAAGAGATAGGCAGAAGACATGAACAGACATTTTTCCAAAGAAGACATTCAAACTGCCAACAGACACATGAAAAAGTGCTCAACATCGCTTGGCATCAGGGAAATCCAAATCAAAACCTCAATGAGATACCACCTCACACCAGTCAGAATGGCTAAAATTAACAAGTCAGGAAATGACAGATGTTGGCAGGGATGCGGAGAAAGGGGAACCCTCCTACACTGTTGGTGGGAATGCAAGCTGGTGCAGCCACTCTAGAAAACAGTATGGAGGATCCTCAAAAAGTTGAAAATGGAGCTACCATACGATCCAGCAATTGCACTACTGGGTATTTACCCCAAAAATACAAATGTAGGGATCCGAAGGGGTATGTGCCCCCGGATATTTATAGCAGCAATGTCCACAATAGCCAAACTGTGGAAAGAGCCAAGATGTCCATCAACAGGCGAATGGATAAAGAAGATATGGTATATATATATATATATACAATGGAATATTATGCAGCCATCCAAAGGAATGAAATCTTGCCATTTGCAACGACGTGGATGGAACTGGAGGGTATTATGCTGAGCGAAATAAGTCAATCAGAGAAAGACACGTATCATATGACCTCACTTCCTTAATCTCAGGAAACAAACTGAGGGTTGCTGGAGGGGTGGGAGGGTGCGGTTGCTGGGTGATAGACATTGGGGAGGGTATGTGCTATGCTGAGCTCTGTGAATTGTGTAAGACTGTTGAATCACAGACCTGTACTTCTGAAACAAATAATACATTATATGTTAAAAAAAAAAAAAAAGAAGATAGCAGGAGGGGAAGAATGAAGGGGGGGAAATTGGAGGGGGAGACGAACCATGAGAGACGATGGACTCCGAGAAACAAACTGAGGGTTCTAGAGGGGAGAGCGTGGGGGGATGGGTTAGCCTGGTGACGGGTATTAAGGAGGGCACGTTCTGCATGGAGCACTGGGTGTTATACGCAAACAATGAATCATGGAACACTACATCAAAAACTAATGATGTAATGTATGGTGATTAACATAACAATAATAAAAAAGAAAAAAAACCACATTCATGTATTCCTTGAATAATTAAATGCATTAAAGACAACAACAACAACAACAAAAACACTGTTCCCAGGAAGAGAATCCATCTGTCTTAATCTGCTTATCATGGATCAGCAGAAGTTCTCACCAGGAGGATACACACACCTTTGGGCTGTTTGGTTAAGGTCTGTCTGCCATGTTTCAGCTCTCTTCACAACATGCTCCCATTTGAGTGAATTCTCTCTCTGGGGCGTGGCTATCGACTGTGGACCTCAAACTCTGATCCTTCTCAAAGTAGACAAGATTCACAACTGAAGTTACATTGTTTTCTTAATTTTAAGAAGTCTTTTTGTGGTTTCCTCTGTCAGCCAGAGTGGGAAGAAACAGGACTCTACCAAAAGAAAACTAAGATGTACATCCGGATATAAACTGCCACATGGTTAATAAATGAATGAAGAACCATTGAGCGGTGGGTAAAAAAAAAAAAAAATTAGAAGAACCTCAAGTTTTTAAGGTAAAGAGCCCTCCCTCTGACGTGCATATGTGTGTGTATGTTTGTGTGTGTGTACACTTGCACACACATTTGTGTACATACACAGTGTGTTTTGCAACAGGAGAAACCTAATAATACTAAACCACAGCCTGTGAATCCAGAGACAAAAACAGTAGTTTGGTTATAGATCAAGTATCTTAGGACAGCTGTTAATCAGTTTGAAGAAACCAGCTAAGAACATCATGGGTTCTGAAATTGGATAGTCTAACAACTATCAGTTGCCAAGAAAAGGGTGAAGTTCCCTTTTGCACTACTACATAGAGTAGCCTGTATATTGTACTGTTTCTTCCCTAAACCCATCCTATTTCTACATTATACCCAGGAATTGGCACATTCCAATCTGTAGGTCAAGGGTATTTTTTATATTTCAAATGGTAGAAAAACTTCGAAAAAAGAGTATTTAAGGACACTAAGTTGATATGAATATCACAGGGGGGTATCCATAAATAAAGTTTTATTGGGACTTTGCCACACACATTTGTTTTTGTATTGTCTACAGCTGCTTCCATGCCACAAGGCAAGTTGAGTCATTCCAACAGAGACACTGTGGCTCTCAAGAATATCTGATCCTTTACAGAAAAAATGAGCCAACACCTGTTCTAGACCAAGTGAACCTTCTTTACTCCCATTTGCAAACATCACTACTGGTAGTTGCAAAAAGCTCCCCATTCAGCTTCTTATATACATTTGGCAATCATCAGTGGCTCAGAGGTGGTAAACCCTCCTTTATCAGCCCATCAATTAGTATTTATTCAACCAGCCTTTGTGAGCTTGAGCCACTTCAAAACACCCCCTTGATGCTGTCCATGGGACAAAGAAGGTCCTCAAAAACATGTAGCTCTAAGCTTCTAAAGATACTCAGTGTTAAAAGAATAAGTGTATTCTGGGAATTAATCCCCCACAGCTTCTGCCAGTTTAGAGTATAAAAAACTCATTATGGGGCGCCTGGGTGGCTCAGTTGGTTAAGCGACTGCCTTCCGCTCAGGTCATCATCCTGGAGTCCCTGGATCGAGTCCCGCTTCAGGCTCCCTGCTCAGCAGGGAGTCTGCTTCTCCCTCTGGCCCTCCTCCCTCTCGTGCTCTCTCTCATTCTCTCTCTCGCAAATAAAAAAAAAAAAATTAAAAAAAAACCTCATTATGATTCACATTAAACTGTACTTTTAAAATAAGCATTTTATGGGGCGCCTGGGTGGCTCAGTCGTTAAGTGTCTGCCTTCAGCTCAGGTCATGATCCCAGGGTCCTGGGATTAAGCCCCGCATCGGGCTCTCTGCTCAGCGGGGAGCCTGCTTCTCCCTCTCCCACTCTGCCTGCTTGTGTTCCCTCTCTCACTGTCTCTCTCTGTCAAATAAATAAATAAAATCTTTAAAATAAAATAAAATAAAATAAGCATTTTATGCCTATATATATATATATATATATATATATATATATATATTATTCTGTGCACTCTTAAGTTCCATGTAAAATTTTTTATTCAGTAAAAGTAGTTTGAAGGTAGCTTATTCATAACATCCCTTATTCATATGAAAACTACTGGCCCCATTAGCCTCAGGAAAACAAACTTAGCAGACATCAGTCATACCTGTCTACCAACGTTCTCCCCTCCCCTCGGCGTCACACAGCACTCCCACCTGCCCCTTCCAAAATGCACCCCCCCTTATACAATCACACATGCTTTCAGTGCAGTGATGACATTCATCTCATGCACAAACCTCGGCCCGTCACATAGCTGGTTATACCTTGGGCAATTCTGATCCAAGGCCTTTGAGTGCACCTGTGCTATGGTCTAAAGTCACCTTCCCTTTCCTCCCCCAGCAAATCAGATCTGGCCTTTAGAATGCCACTAACCAGGTTTTACTCGCAACGGTGTAGATCAGCCCTTCAATTCCTGAAAGCAGAGATATGCAACTCAAGAGCATAACTTGGCACTACGTCCCAGGAGTCTAGAGAGCACACGCTACGGTTTCGGAGCAGCTTCAAGCCGGTAATCCTGGCCATGCAGGGCCCTAGAGCAATCTTCTGGCAACCCTGCCTCCAGGATCCCTCTGGATCCTAAGGCATCCGGGAAAAGGATGCCCTGATCAGCTGACACAGATATGCCAGTTGCCCAGAAGTTAGACTTCTTACTGTGAGTAAACTAGCAATCACTAACCTGAGCTTGATCTATTATTATTATTTTTCAAGATTTTATTTCTTTTTTAAAAAATTTTTTTGTTACGTTAATCACCATACATCATTAGTTTTTGATGTAGTGTTTATTTCTTTATTTGAGAGAGAAAGACAGAGAACACACGAGCTGAGGGAGGGGCAAAGGGAGAGGGAGAAGCAGACTCCCCGCTGAGCGTAGAGCAAGACGTGGGGCTCGATCTCAGATCTCTGAGATCATGACCTGAGGCGAAGTGAGAGGGTTAACCAACTAAGCTACCCAGGTGCCCCTAAGCTTGGCTTTAATAAATTAGTTCCCTGAGCTGATCCTGGATCAACTCTGAATAAATTGGGGAAAACTGAGTTTCTGGTTCTATAAAACAGACACACTTAATCCTGATGACCACATCAAGGCTCCCTCTCCTCCTGTGCCACATCTAACTCTCAGCACCTTTTGCCAGCCCCCTCTAAGTATTTATTGAACACTTACCATGTCCTGATGATTTGCTGGCAACTATAACACGTAAAATAAATAGAGCAGAGTCCACTCTACTGAGGAACTTTAACCTGCTGCGGAAACAAGTCAACCAACTTATGTGAAACAACAGAAGGCCAATATAAACCCCAATTTACCAAATAATCCAAATGTGTGAGAGGGGGCTGCAAGGATGCTGGTGAGGCACTGTGGGCCAAGATACAACCGCTCGAGGACAAACCAGAGTGGAGTCTGGGAGAAAGTGTGGAATTTGGCAGAGGAAAAATCCCATCAAAGAAAGGATAAAAAGGAACAAGCTGTATCTGACCATGACCGAGCCACCCTCATGAAGCCAAAGATCCACGCTGGTGATCAGTGAACAAGATTAAATAAAAGGGTATCACCTGAGGGCCTAAGGGCCAGAGGAGTTGAGATGTGATAGGGAAGCAAAGGAAGATTCTTAAATAAGAGGCTGACATTATGAAAGTAACACTGGGGGGAGATAAAATCTTCCTTCTGATTGGACATGTTGGATCAGAAGAAAGAAAATCATGAGGCAAGGAGGTAAGTTAGCAAGTTAATACAGGATAAGGCATGAGCTTAGGTACTCTGAATTTAGATTAACAGAAGAGTAAAAACTGCAGAGAGCCACGACGTAAGTTCTCATAAATGCAGATAAGAGGTTTCCATCCCTTGTCCTGAGAGCTTCCCATCCATATGTAGTCAGGAAATTGGTTAGTAATAATCAACAATCAGAGAGATGGGCAGTGCACTGGAACCTCCTAAAAGTCCTATTTTTTTCCTTGAGCTTATCATGACAAGGATGGCCTTCACCTTTGGTGATTTAATAAATGATGATATGTTGAAAATCAGTAATCTCTACACAGTGGATTTGGTAACTCTCCACAAATTGCAACACCTTGTTTTTCTAACCATACCCTGTAACAGTTTACCGTATTTGCTCTCTGGACCCCACTTCTGCATTCACAAATGTCCAAGAATAGGAGACATCTACTGTGGGCATCGGGGGTTGTTGGAAGTGCTCGGCTGAAGGAGGGTGGCTGGCAGGGCTGGGGGAGGCTTCCCCAGCAGCTCTCCTGATTCAAACAGCCCTTGGGAGACAGCAAGCGTACACCTTCTCGAAGTTGTTTATATACTGTCTCCATCTGTTCCCTTAACAGCTTCCTTCTGCCGAGGCACAGCTCTCCCATCTTATCTGGCTTGAGTTACTGCCAGTTTGTTTTCATAAAGATCACTATCTCGGCCAGACACTGGGAAATAAGTGAGACGACATATCTGGTTTTGATGAAAAGGAGACATTAAATGGGGTGTTAGTATTACCCAAGGGACAAGGAAACTCTGAAACTCCACTACCTCCCAGACTTCACACCCCCGCTGAAGGGACTGATCAAACACCACAGTATCCTGCCTTTAAAAGTCATCAGAGAGAAAAGGATTGCCTGGCAGTGTGCACAGACCTACTCGTGTGGCCAGCCAGAAAGAGAACACATCCTTGTGCCCTGGAGGTAAGTTTGCTTAAGAAAATATTCATACAAAACCAGGGCATCCGCCGTTCTGAGTTTCTCCTTAATAAAACTAGACCCACACCTCACATATTAAACCGGAATCTAATAGAGTAACCAGACTTCTGGGGGCTCTGTAGGTATAGTACGTGTGATCTAAGAAGGTAGTAAATCTGCCTCTTCTAGAAACAGCCAAGACATGCAACCGGTCAAACATGCAGCCAATCAAACATCCAGGGACCTATGGGGCAAATGGAAAAGCTCATGCCCAATGGGCTACATGGCAGTGTCACTTCGAGTTCCTGTTCAAACCCCTATAATGAGCAGAAAGCGATTTCTTTGCAAGTGAAGGCTGTGGATCACAAGGCAAGGAGGAAAATTCCTAATACATTCGTTCCCTCAAATTTTGTAATGCTTCCTTTCCTTCATGTTATACCATGACCCCACCCTTTATGCCCCTTACAGGTCAACCACCATTAAGAGAACCTAAAGGTAAAAGGAGTTTTCTTCTGTCAGTATAATCTGTTTCTGGTTTCTCTCCTTAGTAGAAAGTCAGTCCCGACCTGTCAGCAGGAGTGTTATTTCATCATTTAACTACTAAAGGAAAGCCCGTCAGAGGAACCAGCATGCCTACTACCTTGACCCAAGGAGTTAGGCTGGGCAAGCTATTCTAAGGCTTTCCATCAACTCCGCAAAGTAGGTATCATCCACCCTCTCCAGAGGAGGAAACAGACTATGTGTGGTTAAGCTAGCTTGGCCAAGGTCGAACAGCCTACAGTAATGCTCTAGTGAATATTCAAGCCAAACGTCTCTCACCAGGGGGATCTTAACCTGAGATCTATGGACTCCTGGTCTGGGGACCGGGACAGGAAAATAAGGACATTTTATTTTTCATTAATCTCTACCTGAAATTTAGCACTTTCCTTTAATGATGGATCTGAGCAACCAACCAGCATAGGCACTGGCAGAACGTGACTTTGTCACCAATAGAAATGTCCATATCACTCTGCAGTTGCTATTGATTTTGAAGAATTATTAAAGCTCATCACTACTCATAAATTTTAACAGTCATTAGATCTACCACTAGAGCTTGTGATTTTGTGCATTAATAAACAAGCACATACTACTCCAACGCATATTTGTTTTCTTAAATATTTTGGTTACTGTTTTTCAGTGTAATTGGCTTCCTCTATAATCCTTTTCACCTTATTTTATGCATTTAAAACATAATCCTGGGGGCACCTAAGTGGTTCAGTCGGTTAAGTGTCTGCCTTCTGCTCAGGTCGCGATTCCAGGGTCCTGGGATCGAGCCCTGCATAGGGCTCCCTACTCAGCGGGCAACATGCTTCTCCCTCTCCCTCTGCCTGCTGCTCCCCCTGCTTGTGCTCTCTCTCTGACAAATAAATAAGTAGAATCTTTAAAAAAAACCCAGGCTTGTCAGCCTGCTAAAAGAGCTGCTGGCATACATACAGAAGAAGTGTTGCTCTAACCCCTGAACCTCTCCCTCTCTTCGTTTCCCCACCTAGCCTGCCTCATCCTCCTTTCCTCCCTGGTTCTCTCTTTTCCCAAACTATCATAAGATGGTTCCCTGCACAGAATTTAAAAAAAAGGGGGGGCAATCATTGAAGACTCAACCACTAAATCAATGAAATGTACTGTCTACTATTAAGGAGTACCCGTATTTATTAATTTGCACGGCTCCAGATTTTCAGTCTCCAATTAGCTTTGAGTATGATGGCCCAAAACCCAACTTAGCATTTTGCTGACATGAAGAATGACATGGGCAACTCCATTTATCAGAAATCCTAGAACTGCCCCATGACTGCCTGCCAGCATGACATGATTCCCATCAGCCAACAATGGCATGAGAGGTTAAAACAAAAAGCAGTCTTATAAAACAACAGTAAACTAATCCAGAGATGGCTGCTCAGCTGCAGCCAAGATTCTTTGAGTATCAGGTAACATCTTCCTGATGTTTGAAAATTCAAAGACGCAGCTCTCCCCCACGGCCAGACTTAATGGCAGTCTCATGGGAGTGGGCTTGCATAACACACCAGACTCATACATAATGTACAGCCGTGGGTTCCCTCAACGAGAAGAAGACAGAGGAAAAGAGAGCTTCCTCACTGAATACGTTGGCACAAGGCATACATTTGTGATAGGGCATAAAGCGATCGCAGGGTGTCAACATCCTGATGTTATCATAAACATATAGAAGATTAGTCGGAAATTACAGATTTTCAATAGTGAGTCTTACATTATAGATTTTTCCCTAAAGCTTTGACAAGGCCATTTATGTTAACTTCCTTTTCAAAAGAATCTTCCATTCAATACACAGAAGAATGTGAATGCTGAGGTTATAAGGTTGAAGAATTTAATATAAAAATATTTCTCAGTTGATTTAACTGGGCCATGATATCATGTCTTCCTCTGGCTTGTTCAATCCGATGTTCCCTGCTTCTTAACAAAGACATTCCTTGTGGTTCCATCTTAAAAGCAAAGTGAGAAATTGTGGCCTACACTATGCCCAGACACATGGCTTGAATGGTCAACACTGCCTACAGTTCTGTTTTTCCATAATCCTCGCGTTTTAGTTTGTGCGTCATTGGATCAGTGTTAGCTGACTCTCCAACACAGGGCGCCTTTAGAGAGTAGCAGTAACAGAAACCCTGGCAGGGTCTCTGGGTTTGTTATTAATGGATTATCAAGTGGCTTTCTCATGCTACACCAATTAGCCCAGGCTTCATGAGTTTTGAAAAGTCAAATGTTTAGGATACATAGCATAGATAATCAAGTCATGCACACGAGACGTCGGGTAGAGGTTGGGAGTGAGACCTTCAGCTAAGGTACCGTGTTTCATTCAATTGCAAATGCTATTTGATTCCCCACGTGATCAAGACCAGGATTAATTCTGTTGAACTCTGAGGTGAACTTGAGAGTGGGCTGTCCTATGCCTTGTAGTGGAACCCCTTCCTACAGTGAGTGAGCCCACAAAGCTTATATCCATCTCAGAACAGGTGCCCCAGATTTGAAGATTCATAAAAAGATCAGGTTGTGTGCAGGTTCCTGCTTGAGTTTAAGATTTCTTAAATCTACAGGTAAATGTTCATTGGGCAAATGGCACTTAGTATCTATCTAATCTCGTCTACGTCAAAAAGCAGGTTAAGAAAAGCCCCCAGTGTGTCCTAGGCCCAGTGTATATATGACCACCAAATCAGGATATAACCAGTCTCTAAAATCCCAAATCTTTGCCCCACCTTTGTTTCCTCCTAATCATCTCAATTTAAGCCAATTAAAAGAAACACGATTATTCATCAGGAGCTCTTTACTACTTACTAGATGAAAATTCTTCTCTTCAAAGCACTTTAGAAAAGTAGGCTCCAGAACAGGCTCTCTCATTTTATTCGGGAAGAAGGCTGAGCTATTACTACATAGCTGATAGAACAGAGAGTATTAGAAACTCCTCCACTTCCATACTTGTGACAAGCTACATCCTCATTGCTTATTCAGCTGGGCCTTGTCTACCTGTCATCTGCAGACGAAAGTAAGTGTGTACATTTTAGAAAGATGCGAGAATTCTGTATTTCAACACAGGCAGTATGAATATGATATGGCAAGATCTCTAATGAACAGAACATAGAGCATGGTTCAAACAGCTCTTCTTTTGAAAAATAGGACTGAAAGGAAATTCTTGAATTTGCTAATTACATTTCCTCTCATTTTGACATCAGGGTATTATGCAGTTCTCAGAAAGGTATTCAATTTATAATAGGGATGGATGGTGGTAAGGGATTAAAACAGGGTATCACTCAGTTGTAAGTAAACAAAATCTCAAGGCCAGAGAGGAACTTAAAAGACAAAAGCTCCTGTTTCCTGGCCAAATCAAGGCTCAAGTAAATTAAATGACTTATCCAAGGCCATTGTACTGAGTGTCCGAGGCACACAACACCACATAGTTTCTTAGTTTATGATCCATCTTTCTACTCTATCATATTACCCAAGACACACAGAGGTCAAGGTAAGCATGTTAGAATGAATCACCTAGTCCCCTTGTAAATTCCTTCTGAATACTGCTAAATTCTTCTCCCTGCATCTGAGTCAGGTCTGCTTTCAACCTACAAAATTATTTAACATGAAATTCTCTGACTAAATGAAAGAAATACACTCAAACATCCTACACCTCCCACAGGCAAGAGCACCTGATCTCCAATTTTAAGATAGTAAGCAGTTCAATTTCTAGGTGTCTATCCCATCCTGTTTTGACAAAAGGAGAGGGCATAAGGCAACATGACACAGTTTCTTTCCTCCCTCCACGTTTCCGATAGACTGGGCTCTTGAGTGGAGGAGTTCCTGTTCCCTTTCAATAACCCAAATACTTGAGAATGTCACTTATGAGCAAGATTTCATTATAAACCAGATCTTAGGGAGATTCAGTTGGCTGTATTTTTTTTTTTTTAAATATCAAGTCTTTTTAGTGAGAAACTGAAGGAATGAATCTCAAAGTGGTCCCCAAACCGGCAGCCGTAGCAATTCCTGAGAATTGTTAGAAATATAAATTTTAGGGCCCATCCCAGACCTTCTGAATCAGAAACTGTGGTAGTGGGACACAACAACCTGCTTTTAAGTTTTTTTTTTTTTTTTGACAGAGAGAGAGACAGCGAGAGAGGGAACACAAGCAGGGGGAGTGGGAGAGGGAGAAGCAGGCTCCCTGCCGAGCAGGGAGCCCAATGCGGGGCTCGATCCCAGGACCCCAGGATCATGACCCGAGCTGAAGGCAGACACCTAACGACTGAGCCACCCAGGCGCCCCAACACAACAACCTGCTTTTAAACATGCTCTCCAGGTGATTCTGAAATAGGCTAATGCTGGAGAAGAAATGAACTAGAACATTCCAATGTTACATTGACTTGTGTTGAGGGACTGATCACCCTGGCACACAGACATGCATAAAATGATCTCTAGTTCCTAACACTTTCTCTACAGGGGCCCAGAAACTTTCACAAAGCATCAGGCTTATCCAAGTTAGATCACTTTCTGGCAACTATCTATGGCAGACGCTGCCTAAAAATGACTCATTTTCCAAAAGTATGGAGGAGTTTTATGAAGACAGAATTTATGACTCAGTTTTCTATTGTTTAAGTGGACAACTAGTTCTGTCCATTACAAATTAGATTTTGCCTGCTTTCCCCCAAAGACAGAAACCATAACTTCAAGTGAAGAGAAATAGGAAATAGTGATGTCAGGACACTCTCTAATCTGTGGTAGCTTACAAGAAGCTGGTTTAAAAAATAAAATTGGTCTATATGGTCACTGTCCTATCAAGGGAGGGCATTCTATCATTAAGGGCCTGGGTCCAGCACTAAATAAGATAAAAATCTAGAGTGACTGAGTTTCCTGGTGTTCCTGCGGCAGTAAAGGAAGATGAAATCAGATTTCTAAAGAAACCACATTTTTGTTAGAAAAAAGGTGAAAAATCCTAAGGCATCAGAATCAGTGAACGCTTTTACTTTAAAAATAGACTTTAACTTTTTTCGACTTTAGCTCAGGTCATGATCGTGGGTGGGGTCCTGGGATGGAGCCCCGCTCAGCGGGGAGCCTGCTTGGGATTCTCTCTGCCCCCTTTACCCTCACCCCTTAAAAAACCAAAGAACTACGAAACACTGATGAAAGCACCCAAAGATGATCTAGACAGATGGAGAGACCAATAACGTTCATGAATTAGGAGACTTAATCTAGTTAAGATGTCAATTCTCAAATTGATCTATGGATTTAACACAATTCCAATAAAAATCTTAGCAGATTTTGAAGTAGGCAAGCCAATAATAAACTTTACATAGAAAGGTAAAGGGATTTATTTTTTTTAAAGATTTATTTATTTATTTGACAGAGAGCGCAAAAGCAGGGGGAGAGGCAGGCAGACGGAGAAGCAGATTCCCCGCCAGCAGGGAGCCCGATGCAGGGGCTCCATCCCCGGACCCTGGGATCATGACCTGAGCCAAAGGCAGATGCTTAACCAACTGAACCACCCAGGTGCCCCAGAAAGGTGAGGGATTTAAATAGCTAAAACAATTTTAGAAAAAAAAAAAAGAAATCAAGGGAACTCATGCTGAGTTTTAAGACTTCCTGTAGTATTTGCAAAAGGATGAACACCTAGATCAAAGAACTGAATAGAGTCTACAAATAAAAGCACACAAATATGACGACCTGAGTTTTCAAAGTACAAAAGTAATTCAAGGGGCGCCTGGGTGGCTCAGTCGTTAAGCGTCTGCCTTCGGCTCAGGTCATGATCCCGGGATCCTGGGATCGAGCCCCGCATCGGGCTCCCTGCTCTGCGGGAAGCCTGCTTCTCCCTCTCCCACTCCCCCTGCTTGTGTTCCCTCTCTGGCTGTCTCTCTCTCTCTGTCAAATAAATTTAAGAAAAAAAAAAAAGTAATTCAACAGTAAAAAGGGAGTCTTTTAAACAAATAGTGCTGTTATAATCGGAAATCCATACTCAAAAAAATGAAACTCTACTTATACTCTGTATCTTATGCAAAAATTAACTCAAGATGTATCGAAGACCTAAATGTAAAACACAAAACTATAAAGCTATTAGGAAAAAAAAACATGGAGAGAATCTTTGTGATCTTGATTTGGGCTGAGAGTTTTGAGACAGGACACCAAAAGCATAAACCATAAAAAAAAAAGATAAATTGGACTTCATCAAAATTAAAGATATTGGCTCAGTTAAAGACACTGTTAAAGAGAATGAAAAGACAAGGTACAGACTGAAAAAAAAAAAGCTAATCATATATCCAACAAAGGACTGGTGTCAAAACATATAAAGAAGTCCCATAATTCAACAATAAAATGGGCTCAGGGGGCGCCTGAGTGGCTCGGCTCAGTTGGTTAAGCATCTGCCTTTGGCTCAGGTCATGACCCCAGGGTCCTGGGATGGAGCCCCACATCAGGCTCCCTGCTCAGCGGGGAGCCTGCTTCTCCCTCTGCCTGCCGCTCCCCCTGCTTGTGCCCTCTCTCTCTCTCTGGCAAATGAATAAATAAAATCTTAAAAAAAAAATGGGCTCAATAATTCAGCCGAGAACTTTACCAAATAAACATATGAAAAAAAACAGCCATTAGGAAAATATAAAATTATAAACCACACCAATATACTATGACACACCTATCAGAATGGTGAAGGAAAGAAAGAGAGAGAGAGAGAAAGAAAGAAAACCACAAAAAAACACACTGACAATATCTGGTAATGAAGATGATGCAGAACAACTAGACTTTTCATTTCTGGCAGGAATGAAAAATGGCACAGCCCTCCTGAAAGATTATTTGGCAGCTTCTTATTAAGTTAACCATGTACTTTCCATATAACCCAGCAATCCCACTACTAGAAACTAATACCAGAGATAGAAAAATCTACTTTAAACACAAAACTCTGTATGTGAATATTTATAGGATTCTATAAATTTATTCATCATTACCAACAACCCAAGACATCCCAACTGTCCTTCAAAAAAACTGTAGTACCTCCCTACAATGGAGTACTACTCACAGCCATAAAAAGGAATAAAATAGGGCGCCTGGGTGGCTCAGGTGGTTAAGCGACTGCCTTCGGCTCAGGTCATGATCCTGGAGTCCCTGGATCGAGTCCCGCATCGGGCTCCCTGCTCAGCAGGGAGTCTGCTTCTCCTTCTGACCCTCCCCCCTCTCATGTGCTCTCTCTCATTCTCTCTGTCTCAAATAAATAAATAAAATCTTTAAAAAAAAAGGAATAAAATATTAGACACAACAACATAGATGAATCTCAAATGTGGTCAGTGTGCTAAGTAAAAGAAGCCAGTGTCTGAAGGTTACTACTTTATGATTACATTCATATGACTTCCTGGAAAAAAGATGAGGGGTTGCCAAGGGTAAGAAGAAGGGAGAAGGTATGATTACAAAAGAGCCGTGCAAATGAGATATTTGGGGTGACATAACTGTCCTGTAGCTTTATTGTGGTCATGGTTATACAAATATATACAACTGTTAAAACTTGCAGAACTTTACACCAAAAAAGTAAAATTTAGTGAATGTTACTTTAAAATATAGTAAAAATGCCTTTCTTGGGATAGTCAACTCATTGTCCTATGTCTTCTGGTGTGAGTAGATCTTAGTTTTAAAATGCTAAGTTTCTGACAGAAATGTGCTGACTCACAAGTTTTAAACATGTGTAAACCAAACACTTGAAACTCGATCATTTTAATTTACTAAAATTAACACTAGACCCAAATGTCATTTTTGGTGAACTAAATTCAAACGCAAAATTTTAAAGCTCTCTCAGAGAATTTTTATCATTCCCCTAAATATTGAGAATCAAGTGAAAATATTCTAAGTGATTCTTTTCTGTGGTGCCACTGACTCGTCGATGGTTTTCAGAACATAGCTGATAAACTCAAGGTGACTTTGTGCAGATAACCTTGGTCCAATTACTACTAAGTATCGGCAGGCGGAACCACCATAGGTGAATGTATGTAAAAGCTGAAACCCCAAACTCTCTTTATACCCATTTTTCCACTTATGCAACACTGCCATTTCAGCGAGTTCCTACTATAAATTAGATGCTGTAGTAGGTAGGTTTTCACTTAACCCTTACAATAGCTCATGTTCCAGTTTAGGAAACAATTCAGTGATCATGCAGTTCAGTGGCTGATAGATCTAACTTCTATTTATTGCTACCCAACTCTCTAATTCCCAACTCCTCCAGTGAAATAAAAAAAAAAGAAAAAAAAAGAAAAACCTCTGCTTTAGTTTTCTTTCCTATATACTTAATATTTTAAATCATTCTAAAACCAGAACAGGTTGAAATGCAAAACCCACTACATACATTACTGTTACTTGCATATGCACGTTGTATCATCTACTTATGAAGAGTTGACTCCAGTTAGAGGGAACAAAATTTGGAGTAACACTGAGCAGGTTCAAAAGGAGTAGGTGTGTACTCATCTCCCTGAAATTACGTCACATGGATGAATCATATTTATGTAGGCATCCAGTGATATATAAAGTCATAAAATATTCTGGACTAAGGGCATATGAAATCCCTAATGTATTTCCTTTATCCTTTAAGCATTAACCTGCCTCAGGGAAAAAAGTTATTTTATCCTCCTTGTAGATTAAATAGAACACTGAAATTATTACTGACTACCATTACTTGGTATCTGGCTGCCATTTTCTTCACTATCTGTCTTACCAACAGTTCCCTCTATCTTCAGCTGCTTAGGCATACCACATTTATAGAGAAGGGGATCACTATCTTGCGTTCTGTGTGTGTGTATGTGTGTGTTTAAACAAGCACTTACAAATGGAATCATCTTTACCAAATCTTAAAATACAATGTTTTTCTGGAACTGGAAATAAAATTTCAAGTAAGGTAGCAACTCCTCTTAGGAAAGCCACCAGACAACCAAAAGTGACCACCTACAGGCCACTTGCAAAGGAAATTCTCTTGTAAATGGTCTAAGATCTAATTCACAAATGTCAAATAGTCACTTGACATCTTCTAAGGCTACCTTCTACTCTATTTTAAAGCACTGAAAATGCTTTGGACAACTTTCCATCTCACCCATCTCTTCCCTTTTTCCACCCCCAACACCTCTTCTACAATTCTCATTATATTTTGGGCTTTTCTGACCAATCACTATTTCTATCATCTTGGAGAATTAGGAAATAACTTTTAATTCAACTATAATCCAATAGACTTGAACTTTGATGAGAAAACTATTATGAGTTCTGTCATAGCTTTATCATTTTTGTAAGTCAAACAAATGCAGAAGTTAAAAATGTATGTACCATCTGAAACCTTAATAGAATGCTTATCTTTCCTCAAAACATAAAACAGATTAAAACAACCTAATATTTTAGTACTTTTTTGGCATCAAATTCTGTTACTGACTTGAGTTTATAGTCAACTGAAATCTTAAGCCCATTTCCTACATATTAAACTGCATCTCCTTTTTATTTTTTTATTTTATTTTATTTTTTTTAAAGATTTTATTTATTTATTTGACAGACAGAGACACAGCAAGAGAGGGAACACAAGCAGGGGGAGTGGGAGAGGGAGAAGCAGGCTTCCCGCAGAGCAGGGAGCCCGATGCGGGGCTTGATCCCAGGACCCTGGGATCATGACCTGAGCCGAAGGCAGACGCTTAACCAACTGAGCCACCCAGGCGCCCCACTGCATCTCCTTTTTAAAAGACTACCCCCTTTATTCCTCCGTGAGAACATTTATATCTCCAAATCCACTTCTGTTCTGACTTTCCTGCTGATACCTCTCTTAACCTTTATTTTTAAAGAAACAAAAGAAAACAAACAAAAAAAAAGACTATTTTTCTAAAAGCACAGCACATTCAGTATTTGGAGTCCTGCCATTTAACATCTGGACATCTCTCAAGCTTAAGTTCATCTTGGTGAAATGTGCTTTGCTTACACAGTTCTGAAAGCAAATAAGAAACAAATTTGGTTCTATAGATGCATACTTCTTTATTCTTTCCAGTCAATTATTTTTATTCAAGCTGAACTCTTAAATGTTAGAGGTAATAACTGAGCTATAAGTATTTCTATCTCACCCCACCTTCTACTTGGGATAAAGAAAAAGACCTAGAAAATATATACAACTCCTTTTACTCCACTGAAAATCTTATACTGGAATTAAGCCACAAAAGGTAAAAAAAAAAAAAATAATAATAATAATAATAATTTAAGAATTACTTGACAAATAGTCACAAGAATCCTCTAAGAATGTAAAGTTTTCAAAGCAACAATATCTTTTAAATATCATTTTCAATCTTCTAATAGGAAAGATAACAAAAGCACCCATTTACTACGCAACAAGTTTCTTCTGGAAAAGCACGTGGATAGATGTTTGTTTCAAAATGTACTGGTTAAAACTGTTACTGCTAATCTAAACTCTTTTTTTTTTTTTTTTAAAGATTTATTTTAGGAAGAGAGAGAGCATGCACTAGTGGGGGGAGGGGCAGAGGGAGAGAGAAGCCGACTCCATGAGTGGAGCCTGATAAGGGGCTTGATCTCATGACCCTGAGAGCATGACCTGAGGCAAAATCAAGAGTTGGATGCTTAACCTAATGAGCCACCCAGGTGCCCCCCTAATCTAAACTCTTAATTCAAGACACAATAGGGGAAAGTAGTGGCTACAAACCCCACATAAATGTGCCAGTGATCAAATACCAATAAATGAAAACACTGTAACATTAGACATCTCAGCCACTGTTCTGTGTATCACACTGCCTGTCATGTGGGCAATGGGTTTCTCTTTCATTTCACCTAACAGCAGAGCTCTAAGGAGACTGGGAACATAGATACACTGAATTGAGCTGAATGCAACCTTCTAGGCCCTCTGTATTCAAAGCACTATAGTGATTCAAGAACAATGGTAGAGGGAAAATACAGTCCCTACCACCAAATAACATAGTCCAACTGCATGGGGAGAAAAAGGCAGGTACAACATAATGTTAACCTAAGACCATGAGAGTCAATGTCAACAAAAAGTTGTAAACAGTGTACTGATAGACATCACTTTGGATTTCAAGAAACAATTGCTTCTAACAAAATTTCAAGGAGTACAGGCTGCCTGATGCTGATAAAGAAGTTGTGAGTTGGGAGGGGAAACAATGGTTTTTGGCCAAGGGAGGGAGATAATCAGGGCTACATTGCAGGAAGAGGAATCCAATGTCAGCATGCAGGGCAGGCTGAGAGTGGGTAGATCAAATGTAAGCAGCCAGCATACTGGCAGCTGGAAAGACAGAGGAAGTGTATATGGAGAAGCTCATCCACAGATAGCAAAAGACCAGGAGTGGGAGGAACGACAATGGAATCCTAAATGTATTTGATGTTTTAGGACTCAGGGTCCGTAATTTTAAAAATGAAGGAAAACCTGGAATTGGAGGGAATGAGTTGAGGTTTAAAAAAAAAAAAAGATCTTATTTTTGGAGCAGTTTTAGATTTACAAAAAAAAAAAAAAATCAAGGGAAAAGGACAGATAGGTCTACCACCCCCACCTCCCAGTTTCTATTATTAACATCTTGCATTAGGGTGGTACATTTGTTTCAACTGATAAATACTGAGACATAATTATTAACTAAAGTTCATAGTTTACATTAGGGTTAACTCTTGGTGTCACACATTCTAATACATGGGTTTTGACAAATGCATAATGACATATCCACTATTAATAGTACTATACCCAATAGTTTTTCACTGCCCTAACTTCTCCAGAATGTATTATAGTTGGAATATACAGTTTTTTTTCTTAGATGCCAGCTGGCCCAAAAGCTTCCACTAACTCTTCTACTAGGTCAGATCAATACTTCTGTGGCTTATTTGAAAGATGGGAAGTTATTGAACTTCAGTATCAACAATTTATTTTACAAGGAATTTCCTGGAATTCCCACATGAAACATACCCACAAACCAATTTAATTGTTTTAATATACTAAATTTTACCACAGTTCCAGACCATCATCCTTTTTTCTTCTTTTTTTTATTATGTTATGTTAATCACCATACATTACATCATTAGTTTTTGATGTAGTGTTCCATGATTCATTGTTTGCGTATAACACCCAGTACTCCATTCAGTACGTGCCCTCTTTAATGCCATCATCTTTTTTAAGAGTGGTGCTTTGATAGCAGACAGACCTCTGTCAAGCCCAGAACTTTCCCTTAGTGCTTTGACCTTGAGCAAGCTAACCTCTAAAAACTCAGGGGTTTTTAAAAATGTATTTCAGGAACAATACCGTGCCCCTCAAAGGAGTGCTATAAGGATTGAAATAATACACCTAAAACATGCCTGGCACAGAGGAAGCACTCAATAAATAGTAATGATTAATTTTTTTTTCATGGTCTGTGAATTTCCTACCAATGAAGGATCATTAAAATTAGCCAAGACTATGAGAATTCAAAGGCAACATTTTCTAAAACTCATATACATAGTAAATAGCTATTAGGGGCAAAACACTGCAATAGTTAGAAGGAACTATTTTTTTTTAAAATAAAAATTTTGACTTATAGCTTCTTTGTGAGTCTAAATATCTGTGAATGTCCACATCCTCAGTTCAGGCTATAGCACTGGAGAAGCTCTCTAGTCTCACTCTAGTTCTAACTAGCTTTTTTCCTAATGCAACAGATGATATCACACTTTAGGCTGTGGTTTCTTTACAGAATGATCCCAAGAAGCCCAGGTTATCTCTTAAAGGTCACCAATAAAGGAGGCAATTACAAGGTTCTGATTTCATGGAATACAAAGTGCTAAAGCAGAAAGATAAGCGTTCATCAATTTGGCATGGAGGAAGGATCCAAACACACCAAGCCCAGGGTTGCTTAGGGGTTTTAAAGTTTCCCCTCCAATGTTACAAAAGCCTTGTACAAAGTGTGAGATCCCCACTTTGAGTCTCACACCATCTGTGCCCAGTAATTCTCTTGGGATAAGATTGGAGAACCCTCTGCTTTAGTAGCATATTCTATCTTCTGGTTAATGGTCAAGTTTGACTAAAATGTGTCTCCAAATAGTTTGTATTTCTGACAATGAGAGTAAGAATTAGAAGAATCCAGCTCTAAGGCAGAGTATCTAAAATGTATTATGTTCTTGCCCTAATGATTTCTGTAAGAGGACCATACACCAATCATTTCTAAACATTCATTTAAGGTAGATACTTTATTGTAGTTACAATACTACATTGGAGAATTTTTATCAATGCTTTCATTTAACATTCAATCAAGAAACCTAAGAAAATACTTTAAATGTATACAATGTAAAAAAGAAAATCTCTTAAGTACCATTTGTCATAATTTTACAAAACATGAAAAACGGTTAGCTCTTGGGAATTGTCTGGTGGGAACGAAGTTTACTATTCATTCAGCACTATCTATCATGGGCAAAGCACTGTGGATACATTTATCATGTATTGTAGTATAAATGAGCCCTTCTCTGCCGTTGGCACTCTCAAGTCTAGACACAAAGACAGTCAAGTAAGGACAAGTAATTTCAACACAAGGTGACAAATACTATAATAGAGGTAGTCTATAAGGCACAATTGTGTCTTGCTTTTCTCAACATAATCAAACATTTTCTGGTGTTATTATACAGTCTTTCTAACCATTGTTTGTAAGGTCTACCTAATGCTCCAATGATTTGCTAGATTAAATATGATAAACGGGGGGCCTGGGTGGCTCAGTCGGTTACGCATCAGATTCTTGGTTTCGGCTCAGGTCATGATCTCATGGGTCATGAGATGGAGCCTCACGTCGGGCTCCATGCTTAGTGAGGAGTCTGCTTGAAGATTCTCTCCCTCTGCCCCTCCCCCACAATTGCACACGCTCTCTTTCTCTAAAATAAATCTAAAAATATATGATAAACATTTATGCCATTGCCAATTCTTCACTATCATCAGTGATGCTAGGACAGCATGTGGCTTTTACTGTATCTGAGATTGCTTAAGCAGAATTTAAAGAGAAACATTAGTTTTACATATATGTATATATAGTACATATATTTTTAAAACACATGTCTGATTACACACATACACACATCGTCCAACCGTTCACCAAAAGGGTTCCACCCAAGTGCAAAGGGATAAGGATACCTAAGACAGAGGGAGCAGATGGGAGCTTTATCCATGTGGTGTGTTTTTGCATTATTTTATTCACAGGTAAAAAAAAATTTCAGTGGTTTTATGTCATTTTGTAGAACTGAGCATGTTACAAGTTTAAGTCATTTTACTTTTCTGTGAATTGGCCTGTTCTTTGGCCACATATCTTTTAAGCATTTGGTTTTTTCTTATGAATTTGTAGGCATCTCACTTGATCTTTATTCAGTTCCAGGACTTGGTCTTTAGCTTCTGGAGGGGCTCTGAAAACCACCCTTGTATTACTGTATCACGAAGGCCTTCTTTTCTTCAATTCCTGCCCTGCTTCCATCTTAGCACAAACTGGTGCTAAGCAGGGCCGTGCCCTCATGTTCTTTGCCATTCTTCCTTCATTCCTTTTCCAGTTCACTTTGGACCTTTCTCTGATTTCTCAAAAAAAGACACACCCAAGTTTTATTTTGATAGTATCTCACACATACAATCTAACCTGATTTTTCCTTCATTTTCCTCCTTACCCCTCTAACGATGCTCCTCCCCAATAATCAGTAGGACCCTTCCTCTAAAAGGGAAGAATCTACCCCTTCCCCCACTCCCTCTTATAGGCAGACCTCATTCTCATGATATGATGATGCTTACCATTAACAGTGAACCAAGGGCAGTACTCATTCTGCATCAGGTCCTCTCAATGATGCTGATTACACACATACTCTCAACTTTCTCAATCATATATTCCTAGTAGTCAAAGTATTCTGAGCACACGTACATTTATTTGCAAATTGTATGCATGTACTATAGCTTAGCAGAATGATGAAGAGCAGAACTCTGGCACCACACTCCCTGGGTTGGCTAGTCTATGGCTTCAGAGCTTTGTTAACAAGTCCCTAAACCTTGGTCTGCCTGTTTCTGTATCTGTGAAATGGGGATAAAAACAGCACTTCCTAAGGTTTTTATGAGCATTAACTAAGATATTAAAGAGCTCACAACAGTGGCTGACACAGAAAGAGGAATGTGTATGTTTACTATTGCTGCTTTATACTAACGTTGTCTCCATTTTATAAAATAGCTTTGAGAGATTTTAGTTTTAGATTCACAGCCAAATTGAGAAGATACAGAGACTTCCCATATGCCCCCTGCCCCTACACATGTACGGCCTCTCCCATTCTCAACATTTCCCTACTAGAACTGTACATTTGTTATAATTGATGACTCTACGTTGACACATCATTATCACCTAAAGTCTACAGTTTGCCCTAGGGTTCACTCTTGGTGCTGTACCCTCCATGTGTTTGGACAAATGTATAGCGACATTCATCCACCACTATAGTATCATACACAGTATTTTCACTTCCCTAAAAAACTCTTTGTTCTATCTATTCATTTCTCCTTCTATTGTATTGCTTTGTTCTTTTGCCAAAGATCAGTTAACTATACTTAGGTGGGTCTATTTCTGGGCTCTCTATTCCTTTCCATTGATGTACTGTCTATTCTTTCACCATAACCATGCTGTCTTGATCACTATAGCTTTATAATAAGTTTGAAGTCAGGTACTATGAGTCCTCCAGTGATTCTCTTTCAATATTGTGTTGGCTATTCTGGGTCTTTTGCTTTTCTGTGTTAACTTTAGAATTACATTGTCAATATCCACGAAACAACTTCTGTGATTTTGCCTAGAATTGCATTGAATCTATAGATTCCAGAGGGAAGAGCTGACATCTTGGCAATATTAAGTCTTCCTATCCATGAACAGGAAATATCTCTGTTCATTTTGTTCTTCTTTGAATTTGCTCATCAGAGTTCTATAGTTTTCCTCATATAGCTCTTGTATATATTCTTAGATTTATACTTAAGTATTTCATTTGGGGGGATGCTCATGTCAACGGTGTTGTGTTTTTAATTTCAAATTCTACTTGGTTCATGATAGTGATTGACTTTTGTGTATTAACACTGTATACTTCTTTCTTGCTGTAATTATTAGCTCCAAAATATCTACATTTTTGCCTACAACAAAAAAGAAAATTTTAAGAGGCAACAGATAAAAAATAGACGTCCCAGTATATTTTTTCCCACTTTCCACTCTGAAGATCATTGTTTTTGTCTATTGTACAGCTGGCTTAACTCCTGGGTCAAATCTAAATAGGGTAGATAGATGTGTGCTTGATGGTCAATATTTTCTCCATTACTTCAAGTCTGGGATAAATACATGCCACTGTTTTCTGGGGAAAGACCATAACATTTACAAATTTCCCACTAAGTGTTAGAAAATTTCCTATGTTGGGAACAAGACACTTATTGGCAGTGAACTAACTGTACTTAGATAAAGGGGGTGTGGGGAGAGGAGAGTGAGAAATTGATAAGGAAAATATACTAGTCCTTCTTCCTGCCCAACTGAGGTCTCTTAGGTTACTTTAGGTACAGTGTTTGAACCAAGAATGGATGGAGGCCTCAGAGGTGTCCAGGAGCTAGAATCTGTACTGCTTTGGTGGATTATATGTACTTCCGGACTTTACATTAGTTCTCTGCCCATTCCTGCCTGGTTGCTGGTAGTGCAGACAGACTACAAAACACTGAATGTGTCTATTCCTAAACTTCCAAGCCTAGTACAGTGCCTGCTACACAGAAAGTGTTCAATGTTTAAATAATAAGGCTTTGCCCATTTGTGTAGTCAAGACCGGATTACATAACTAATGACAGTCCTGTTAAAAGTGTGGTGGTCGCGGAGGAGAGGGGCACTGGTGGGGAAATGTTTACAAGTGACAGAAATAAAGGGGGTGTACCTGCACAGTGCTTGGAACATAATGGGTGGTCAACAGATATTTCTTCAGTGGATAAAAGGGGTCTCAAAAGACCAGAACTAAAATGGTGGAGAGTGAAGAGATTCAAAGTGGTTTGATGAAATGCTACAAGCCTGGAGATCAGGAATAAGCTGTGTGGCTCTGAAGGACAGACATTTCAGGAAGCAGTGGAAGGTGGAGTTGGAACGTCACTTAAGAGGTTTGGCAGCAAAATCTGCTGATCCAGTTCCGCAGTACCCCAAGCTGATGGTGTATGACGTTTTTTTTTTAAAAAGAAACTAAGGAAATAAGCACCTGTAAAATTCAAATCTCTTCGAACTCTCCCTCACTTTTCCTTATGAAGAATCCCTGCTCCTGTCTCCTTTTATCATCACAAACTTATTAATTAAATCTAAAAGCAGTAACTCTTTCTTCCTTTAGAGAGTGGGTGATGGGAGCAGCAAGATCCTAGACTTGGGTGACTCCCCGGCCCTGGGGTGACTCCCTGCTGTGCTTTGTTGCTTCCAGACTGGTCTTGGCAAGCTCTTTAAGCACTCTGAACATGACTTGGAGGCTCAAATGGGATGATATATGTAAACTGCTAGATACTGAGTCTGGCTTCATTCATTCATTCACTAAGCAAGTATTTGCCAAGTGCTTCCCCAGGGCCACGCCCTGCTCTAGGCACCAAGCCTATGCTGAGAGCAAGGGCACAGTTCTTATTCTTATGGGACTAAATCTCTTCTGAGAGAGCCATGCAGGTCCTAAGAGCTTATATCACCAAGAATGGCCTCCTCTAAGCATCAGGGGAAGGTTCCTCTAAGGACACAGCCCTTAACATGAAACCAGTAGGATGGTGTGCAGTAGCCAGGAAGAGGGCACTTGTGTGAGGACTCTAAGGTGGGAAGGGTCCATCTGAGGGACAGGTGAGGAGCAGTATGGCTAGTGGGGGTGGGTGCTAGAGATGAATGAGGGAGGCAAGGACCAGATCACTAGATGGAACCATGTGAAGGGCAGAGATTGAAGAGTCAGAACTGATAGAAAGTGGGCACTACTGAGCATAGAGGGTGAGGGAGAGATGGTGGTGTGGACTCCTGGGCTGTGGAGTTGAGTGGATACTGGTGTTTTCATGGCAAGAGGACATGGAGGAAAGCACATCTGTTGCTGGGGGAAGGATTATGGTGGTGGTGGTGGGGGGTATTAGAAAGTCATGAGTTTGGATCTGAATGCTTGTTTGAAATAGCACACAGAAGCAGATAATGTTGAGTTTGCAACGACAGTCAGATCTGAGGCTCAGAGAAGTAGCCTGGCCTAGAAACAGACGCTTACGAGTCATCTCCTAAAGAAGAAATCTTACTTTCATCCATCTACATCACAAAGAGAAAGTATAGATTAAGGAGAGAAGGGAGCCGAGGGCTGAATTTTTTTTTTTTTTTTTAAAGATTTTATTTATTTATTTGAGAGAGAGAGAATGAGAGAGAGCACATGAGAGGGGGGAGGGTCAGAGGGAGAAGCAGACTCCCCGCCGAGCAGGGAGCCCTATGCGGGACTCGATCCCGGGACTCCAGGATCATGACCTGAGCCGAAGGCAGTCGCTTAACCAACTGAGCCACCCAGGCGCCCTGAATTTTTTTTTTTTTTTAAGATTTTATTTATCTGACAGAGAGATAGCAAGTGAGCACAAGCAGGGGGAGCGGCAGAGGGAGAGGGAGAGGCAGGCTCCCCGCTGAACAAGGAGCCCGATGCGGGGTCAATCCCAGGACCCTGGGCTCACCACCTGAGCTGAAGGCAGATATTTAACCCACTGAGCCCCCAGGCGCCCCCCCTAGGACTGAGTCTTGATGGACATGTAAACGTTGGTTAGACGGAGAAGCGCACACATGGGGGGGGCGGTGGGGAGAGGAACAGTGCAACAGTAGCAATAACAAAAATTAGGAAGGCCAAAAAGGCCTATGAGTAGGGAACCTGAGCAGTGGAGAAACAGAGTAACTAGTTCCCTTGCCCTCGCCCACTCTGAAGTACTGACCCTAAGATTTTGTCTGCCTCCCCAGCACCAGGATAAGAGTTGTCAGAAGTCAGTGGCAGAAGGCTGATGGAAGGCAAGGGTGGGGAGGACTGGGTGGAAGGAACGCACTCGTGGGCCTGACACCTGAACATATCCTGACATCATTTTAGTGAGGCACACTCCTCAGTTAGCACATGATGGTCCTGAAGTCAAGGCCACAGTGAAAGACGCTGCCAGCTCTGATGGTTCAGGGATTCAGCAGCTTTAGCGGGGCATTTGAAAAGAATCCATCAATTAGATCAAGTCTTGTGAGATGTAAAATTCTAGGTAGACCTCTCCAGATAGCCCCATCCAACAGGAGAATACCTGCCCCCCCGCCCACCGCCATCAAAAACTACCAGTCTAGCTTGAAAGAAAAGCAACCCGTGAGACTTGCTTACTAAGACTCTATACCAACATAAGAAAGCAAGGCATCAAAAGTCATTTGGGGGAGGGGGATGGGAGTCATTTATACCATGATAAAATTAAAAATTTAAGAATAACCTTTATTAAATTTTATTTTATTATGTTATGTTAATCCCCATACATTACATCATTAGTTTTAGATGTAGTGATCCACGATTCATTGTTTGTGCATAACACCCGGTGCTCCATGCAGAACGTGCCCTCCTTAATACCCATCACCAGGCTAACCCAGCCTCCCACCCCCCTCCCCTCGAGAACCCTCAGCTTGTTTCTCAGAGTCCATAGTCTCTCATGGTTCATCTCCCCCGAGAGAGAGAGAGAGAGAGAGAGAGAGAGAGTGAGAGAGAGAGAGAGAGAGAGAGTGAGTGTGTGCAAGTGGGGTGGGGCGGAGGAGCAGAGGGAGAGGGAGAGAGAGAATCTTAAGCAGGCTCCATACCTAGCATGGAGCACAACACAGGGCTCCATCTCACGACCTTGAGATCATGACCTGAGCCGAAATCAAGAGTCAGACACTTAACTAACTGAACCACCCCGGCACCCCAAGAAAATAAAGTATTTTATAGAATAAAAAATTAAAAAGTCAATCTGAACTTCATTAGGTTTGTTCTATTTAGGGGTAACCTCTCATAAGAGAATGTTCTGAAATTCTCCAAGTTTTTAAAATTATTTCACACTTCAGACATTAAGTCAAGATACATTAAACTCTTTTTAAAAAAGATTTTATTCATTTGAGAAGGAGAGAGTGAGCACGCACGAGCAGGGGGAGGGGCGGAGGGAGAGGGAGAAGCGGACTTCCCACTGAGCAGGAAGCCCAACACAAGGCTTGATCCCAGGACCCCCGGATCATGACCCTAGTCGAAGGCAGACACTTAGCCCACTGAGCACCCAGGCGCCACCACATTAAACTCTTTATGTTGCATTATTCCCACTAAGTTTTGAAAAATCTATTTTAACTCAAGCATGAACTCTGATTACAGCAATACATATAGGTTGGACACCCACAGTGTAAGAATTCAAACCTATCAATATGTTTGTTTAATGGTGGCTACTTTCCTCCACTCCTTTTATTTTCCTCAGCAGGTGGTGGTGGCTGTTGGCATTTAATGGCTATTTGAGAAAAATCCTAACAGTGTTCTGCTACCCCCTGGTCCCAGGCAGTGGATTTCCGTACCTCAAGACACTATAGTGAAGCTGAAGGTGAGGCTTGTCTCAACGAATACTCCTGTCCGTGGAAGCCCCGTGGCCTCACTAACTTTAACAGCTACAGCATAACGTGCGGAACTACACGTTATTTCCAGGACACATGCTATTCCACCTAAACAAACACAGCCTCTTATTCACAGTCTGTATCTGTACATGTCTTCAAGTTCACGGGATAGACCAAGGATGCCGCAGTGACTACACTACAGAATATAATGAGCAACTGTAACTGTGCCAAACTGAGTCTCCGCCCTTCCACACTCCGGAGCAGTGTGACTTTCAAGTCCCACGGAGCTCGACACTGTCCCTGTGCGGCAACCATAGCAACCATTTCAGTCTTCGAGACTCAACAGGACAGTGTCTCTGTGGGCAAAGCAAGGAGTCGAGCTGTTCCCCCAGGTTGTGCCGTAATTACAGATGCACAGATATAGAAAACACAGCAGGAGGGCTACTTAGAACATAAAAGCCCAGACTTCACTCCACCACAACATGGGGGTGGAGTGCGAGCGGGGGAGGACCAGACAACCCAATACAACGGGCCCGCCAAATAAAAGCAGACCTTTTACATGGGATTCCGTTCAGATGATCAAGACATTGTTCTTTTCCCACATTTCTTGCTGAAGTTTGCCTCCATTTGGCTTTCTCTGGCACAAGCACCATCTAAAAACTAGAGCCTCATCATGTGTGTTATTCTTGCTTAGAATTAGGCAAAAATGCTACATTTAATGGCCAATCCCTTCAATGTGCATGGCACTTCCAATATATAGTCCATAAGTCAGCTTGGTGGGGGTAGAAATGACAAGGAATTTGGAATCAGACAGCCTTGGGCTCCCATCTCAGATCTGCTGCTTATCATATCACCTTGGCAACTCACTTAACATTCTGAAACTCCGTTTTCCCATTAGTTGGAGGAACTACTGCAGCTCATAGGGTGTGGTAAAATTAAATAAATATTTAGAAAGAGTGCCCGGCATATATTAGGTTACCAGCAGCAATTATCATTAGGATAAGGCCAGTTCATGATCTATCATTCCTTTAAGCTCCAAAGATAAGAAAACAACCTAAAATGATGACATTATAAGTAAATGCATATGATAAAGTAGGCAGAAGAACACAATAGGAAACTATATAAATCAAACCTCCTTGATTTTAAAAAAATGAAATAAGCGAAGAGCCAGGTGCACAGGTTTATAGGAACGGGCAATGTTCTAGCTCTTCGATTGGGGGGATGGGTACCCACATATGTAGTATTCCTTAAGCTGTGCACATATGTCATATGTACCTTTGTTGGCATGACACGTTTCACACACAAAAATATCTGAAGTTAAAAAACCACAGGGAGTGAAGACACCAAGAGGCCTCATTCTTTCTCTGTAAGGTTGTAAATAACTTTTATGCATTTCTGTATTTCCCAAGCTTCTATATTAAGAACAAAGAACTTGTTATGACAATGCTACCCCGCCAAGCCCTTGACTAGAGGCATACTCTAGCTGAAGCAGGAAGACACTCCCTTTCTCTGACCCCCGTCCTCCACCAGTGAGTGAATACAGCACTGCTAACCAGCACCCGTGTTCACCTTTATTTAGGAGACATCCACACTCAGAAAGTAGGGGCAAGCGATAGAAGAAAGTAAAACAAGGGCTTCTAGGTACCAAAAAAACCAAAAAAACAAAAAAACAAATGAGTTTTTACTGAGAGCTTATCTTCTCAGTAACAGTTCTAGGAGGCAGCTCTTCTTATTCCCATTTTATAAGTAACCTGGAAAGTTTAAGCAACTTGCCCAACACTTAAGTTGGGTTACAGCACTGATTAGCTTTTTTGATGATACTGTCTTAGCTGGAAATTTTAGCCTTTCATCAAATGCAGGTGGGCACATGCGTATGTATGATGCCATGCTTTAAAAAAAACACACACACAACTGCACAGATAACTTGCTATGGTATTCAAATTTAAAAGAGCTCAGAGAATTTCATTTTCTGCACCATGTCTCAGATCTCATGCAGGAAAGCAGAGGGATCTCTCCTTGTAACGGAGGTGCTTTATTTTTGAATGGGTACAAGAAGATCCAGATACGGGGCAACAATGCTTTTAATGCGGTTTTTTTTTTAAAGATTTTTTTTTTTTTATTTATTTATTTGACAGAGAGAGACATAGCGAGAGCAGGAACACAAGCCGGGGGAGTGGGAGAGGGAGAAGCAGGCTTCCCGCAGAGCAGGGAGCCCGATGTGGGACTCGATCCCAGGACCCTGGGATCATGACCTGAGCCGAAGGCAGACGCTTAACGACTGAGCCACCCAGGCGCCCTTTAATGCGGTTTAAAAAGACATCTGCTCAGAAGTCAAGGGGTACAGCTTCTCTGTGATTCAAAGACAGAGGGCAGGACTGAGGGCCCAGATGCTTGCGTCCCAGAAGTAACCTTCCTTGGCACACACATGAAAGACACAGACTTCATCACAGCAGGATATTTGCTCTTAGTACATGAGATGGATTTTGAGAGTGGGTAAGAAGAGATGGCTTCTTGTGTTAATGCATTCATGACTGTGCTATATGTACTAGTGGCAAATCAGAATCTAAATAAACCCCTGCCAGGTGGTTAGAATTCACTTTTTTTTTTTTTTTGGATGTCACACTAAAACCCATCATGCCTCCCTACTCCATTTTTCTTTAAACAAATTGCTAATCTATCTGAATAGCAAATCCAAAGGTTTGCCCAAAAGCCACCTTCTACGTTTTCTACTATGCTCTGCTCATCCTCTTGCCTTCAGAGGATCTTATCCCACATCACAGCAACTCTCCTGTGGGGGAGGATGATCTAGGACCCGAGAGATCAAGTCACTCCCAGTGTAATAACTTTTAGGAAGTCACCAGCATTCTCTCTCTCACTGACTGTGGATTGTAGGCCTAGAATTTTAGATACCCAGATCCTGTGGGCTTGAGGGAGATACACCAGGGAGCCCAACCAACACCACAGCTGTGAGAAGAAGAGCAGAATAAATTCTATCAATGGCTGCCACGTACTGTGTGCTCACCAGGTTTAGAGACTGCACTTAAACTGTCCTTTTGCCCTAACAACCCCAGTCTCTCCATGTCACACATAAGAAAACCCAGGCTTTGAAGCCCAAGGTCACTGAGCTGGGACACAGAAGAGGTAGGATTCAAATGGACTCCCTGTCCTTCACCACAATTCGTTCAGAAAAGGTATCTGAGGTTTAGACCTAGGTGTCCTTGGCTCTATTTCTGTCTCTGTGTGACACAGTCCTGGAAAGTCAAGTCTTTGAGCCTTAGTTTCCTCATCTATAAAACAGAGATAATACCATATGACTCATGTCCTCAGTATGGATGTGTTCATTCAATCAAAAGATACGAAAACATTCTGAAAAGTTAAGCGCTGCGCACACGTGTGGCATTAAGAACAATGGAAACGTGTAGATACTTGTTATCTAATCCAGTGTTCTGGCAAATAATCAGCCCAAGAGAATGCTGGGCATCTCTCTGTTCTGAACTCTAATACAGATGCTGGGCATTATCAGAATGCGTACAGCAAGGACTACACAGTCTCTTTGGTACGTGAGTTGGGAGGTTTGGTTTTTCCTCACACAGGAGTTCTACTACTGTAAGATGGCGCATGACTTAACCATGCCTTGCTGAGTTTGGTCAGTCAGCCATACACTTAGGCTATGATAAGTAGATGTTATAAAATACTCCAGAGTCTAATCAGCAAGACTCCACCCTGCAGCCACTACAAGTGCTGTTAATGGGGCAGCTGGTACATCTGTTCACAGCAGGAAAAAAGTTCCGATATTCATCTGGGCCTCCAATGGCTTGGTTACGGGTGTGATCCAACACTCAGCTGCATCTTGTGGATTATGAATGTACCTTCAGAACATTACATTTTGTATTTTAGTGTAGTCATCTCAAACAGCAATCTCATCTGGGCTTTTATGAAACCCATGAAATTCTTAGCATTATTCATCAACATCTTCCCATACAGAGGAGAGTTGACTAATCATAACTTGAGCCAGTGTAAGGAGGGGGAGCCCAGCAGAGAACACAAAATGCCACACTTCTCATTTGAGAATGCCAAGCTAAAAGCAAAACAAATGGCTTTTTTCAATCTAGAGAACAAATGAAAGTTTAAAGCTTAACAATGACTCTGGGTGAGACAAAGCAAAGTTTATTTTCACTGAAACGAGTACTTATTATAAAGAGTGCAGAAATAACAAAAGACGAAAGTCCTACACTTTAAAAAAGAAAAGTCACCTTTGAAGTAATATTTCAATTACCGATTACTTACAAAGTGATGAGCCTTGAGACCCGGAAAAGCTCCCTGGGTTGGAGGAGAACCAGGTTTTTCAAGGAAAAGAACTGCGTTCTCAAACCACAGATGACAGTGCTGCTGGCCTTTAAGGGTTAATATGAAAAAGCACGGGGCGGTTTCATCTTGCTTTCCAACCAAGGTTATTAAGATATAAGCCAATATTTTCCTCCACCAAATCACTTTCTAAAACAGCCCATTCCCTTTGGTGTTTGGAACACATGTGAATATCATTCGCAGCAAAGCAACCCCTCTACACGATCCCCCTTCAGGGTATTCACATGTTTGTGTCATCACCCTCCCTTGAGGGCAAGCAGCACTTGTGATGTTCTTCTAACCAAAAGAATATGGCAAAGGTGATAGACTGGCAACCCCATGATTACACTGCATTATGTAAGACTCTGCTCTCACAAGCCTTTGTGCTTGTCTTTATTCCTCTCCCCACTTGCTGGCTCTGAAGAAGCAAGCTGCTATGAATCCTACAACCCCAGGAAACAGAATGCTGCCAATAACCGCAAGAGTAAGGAAGGAGATGCTTCTCCAGTTGAGCCTTCAGTTGAGAACCCAGCCCCAGTCACCATGTTGGTGGTAGCCTCCAGTAGAAGATTCAGTTAAGCCATGGCCAGACTTCTGCCCACAGAAACCATCAGATGATAAATGTGTGTGTTTTAAGCTGTTAAGTTTAGGTAACAGAAAAGTAACACACCGTCACAACTATCATTTTTTGTAGGGTGAGCAATCACTTCCTAATGAATGGCTTTCATGTTTGTTTCTCTTAAAGGAAATGCTATGCCCCTCCTGAGAGGTTGCTCCTCCTAAGAAGAGCCACCTGTTCACTGAGTCACACTCTGTGTTAAGTGCCCTCCACACAGTAACTGCACCCCACAACACTCCTATGAGGACAAAGATGGTTAATATATTCATTTCATAAGTGGGGAAATTGTAGGTCCAATGCCGAAGGTCCCACAGCTACAGCCATGATCCCAACCCATGATCATTTAACTGAGAAATGTGTGTTCTGTCTACGATTCTATGCTGCCTCTACTTGTTTCTGTTTCAGTAACCTATTAAATACTTTACGTGAACATTAAGGGCTTTTTATTAAACTACTTTTCCTTGTTTAACTGCTGGGGAAGAATCTTTAAAGAAAAGTCATCCTTAATATGTTATAGTGATGTGTAATCTATTAAGTAACCAAGATTGCTCTCACTTCCATATACTGTGTTTTCTATTATCAAATAACTTTCCTGATTATGGAAATGATATTGTATAAAATGATATTATAAAAACAAGAACTTTTGGGGCACCTGGGTGGCTCAGTCAGTTAAGCGTCTGCCTTCGGCTCAGGTCATGATCTCAGGTTCCTGGGATCAAGCCCCGCATCGGGCTTCCTCTTCCGCGGAAAGCCTGCTTCTCCCTCTCCCACTCCCCCTGCTTGTGTTCCCTCTCTCACTGTGTCTCTCTCTGTCAAATAAATAAAATAAAATCTTTAAAAATAAATAAATAAATAAATAAATAAATAACAAGAACTTTTGAAAATTATCAAGAAGTGTAATTTTTGATCCAGTAATACATATAACATTAAAAATACATACATTTTTCTGAATACAGCACATACTATAGATATGATTCTGTATGATTCTATTTAGTTACACAATATTAGACTTCACAAACTTATTTTTAATGAGCAAATATCCATCATTTGCTTATATCATGTAATTAAACAGTCACTTATTTTTAGGCAGGTTACTTTTATTTTCTCACTTTTGTAAATGTGGCAAACATTCTTGTGGAGGAATGTGCTGAGTCATAAAAATATTTGTTGCCAAATTATCCTCCCAGAGATTATATATTACTTATACTCCTACATAAGAGATATTAATACCTGTTTCCCTTAACCCTATGAGTGGTGATCAGATTTTAATCCTTGTCAATTTGATAGGCAAAATGGGATGCTTACATAATTTGCCTTTCTTCAATGAGTTTGAATGTTTCATAAGCTTACTTTTTTTAAACGTGAATTATGTATTAAGGTTGGTAAAAAAAAGCTCCAACTGAATATTCTTTTCTTATTTACTTATTTGAAAGAGACTCTATATATTAAGGAGATTCATCTTTGTCTTACTTACTTTTGCAACTTTCCCTCTCCTCTTTTCTTTCATAATAGATGCTCAGAAATTTTTAACAAAAACACTCTTAAAAAGTAACCTAATAAATATTAAGGTGCAGACCTATACTCCAAAGTAAGGACCCCTTATAGCTTGACTTGAGATAAAATAGATCTTTGTAGCATTTGTCCTTTGATGATGTTCAAATTTTCAGTTACCTATCACCTCTTCCATGTGCAAGGCCACTGTCGTATCACATAATTTACTGGAAAATTTCCAAATGTCAGACGCTGTAGTAACTGCTAAAGAAACAGACGAGAATAATAAGCTCAACCCTCAAGCTCCTCATAATCACTTCAGGAAAGAAACCATATGAGCTGTAAGGGCCATCTCTGAGATACTTGGAAAGTCCGGGCAAACTTTTCCTCTCCTGATGTTAAGGAATTAGACAAGCTTTAAGACGCTTGAATAAAACTTTAAAATTAATTCTTTGTCCAAGTAGATGCTGAAAGAAACCCCAACAGAAAATCTTCAGTGATGACCATGTAGGCCAAACACTCATTCCAATTATTCAGACCTCTTATCAGGCAGGTGAAGCCTCAGGATGCCTGCACCTCACTCTCAGGAAGCTACATCATGACCACAATCGTCAGAAGAGCGGCCTCAGGAAACTCCTGAGTCACAGACAGCTATGTCCAAACCCTGTGTGGCACCCTCCTGTTCCTAACAAGGGCTGACACAGCAGCTGACCGAGCGCTGCCCATCTTTGGTGGCCACGGGTCTGGCCTACCAGCTGCTGCATTCAGCTCTGCTCAGATGAGGATGGCAGGACTTCGTTGTCTCGATTCTCTCCCAGGACTTTGAAACAGAAATGGGGAGAAATATTTAAATGCACTGTGATTTTCCTGCTATTTCTCATAAGGCCTAGTTACCTACCCCTCCCCACCCCATTCATTAGGAAGTGATTGCTCACCCTACAAAAAATGACAGTTGTGACGGTGTGTTACTTTTCTAACTGGTGAGTTAGAAAAAGAAACTCAAGTAGGAAGAATCACAAGAGAGCAAGAGAGCAAAGGGAGCGACATTAACGGCAGGGGCATCAAGAAAAAGGGATCAGCTGTTTCTTGGGGAGGTCGCTTATGTGGGACATTCCAAACACCCTTCACATTCCCCAGTGCTGCTCCTGCCGGCCAGTCCCTGCAAGCCCAGTGAATCCTCCACTCAGCCTTGCAGGATCCCAGGTAACCTGAGCAATTCAATCTGTTCAACCAGAGAGAGCCTGACACATCAAATGGATCTGCATGTTCTGCCTACAGACTCAGGCCCTTGGACACAGCTCACTCCTCAACTATCAAAATAACTCCCCCCACCCCAGACAAAAGCATGAATGTCCAGAAGAGGCCATTCCCAGGCTGGTGCCTCTGAGTCTAGGTCAAAGTGGTTTTACAGAACCTTATTTTCATTACTGCTCCCACCCCCCAGGAGCTTAGATTTTTCCTAATTACCCTTCCATGAAACTTTAACGCCATAGCAATATTGTGTATTTATTTATGGACCATGTATACATCTGTCCTTTATACACAGTTTTTTTGCTTCCCAAGAACCAATGTTTGCCCCCCTGCACATAAACAACCCCATTGAGGAATGAGTTACACAATAAAAAGCTGTAGTAACAGTTCTTCTGGAAAAGGAACTTTTTCACTTAGGAAAAAAAAAACACTCACATAGTCTGCCTGAAAGTTTTCCATCTCAGACTCTAAAGAGCCCTGAACTCACCTTTGGAAGTTACTTCTAAGATGTCAGGCTATGTGTGCACACAGAAGAAAAGCAGGTGAGGTGACAAAAAGCAGAACAAAAATAATCCCCTAACTGTGGTCCTTTTATGCAATTAGTCTTTCTCCACCTTGTATTCTGTCTCATTTGTTTAGTTTTTTTCAGTGTGTGTGTGTGTGTGTGTGTGTGTGTGTAGCGCCAGAATTAAGAGGTAATAGAATGATAAAGGTCATACACAATTGTGGGGGTAACAGTTTCCCCCAAGACAGTTATGATGGAGAGCTCACTGTCAAGCATTATTGAAATGCATCCAGGGAATGCATGTTAGAGCAGCAGAGGACCTTACCTTTCAGCATTGCCAGATTCTTATAGGAAAGTCCATTTCAGCCTTGCAGATCACAAATCCTCTATGATATAATGTGATGGGAACCTTTTGCTACATAACTTTGTTTTATTTGAAAAACGGACTTCAAATTTTCTTCTCTAGTTGTCATACATATTTCATAAGACTTTGCTCTAAAAATCTCAGAGAAAGCCGGTCACTTGAAGAAAGCAAAAATTAGGTAAAACATATAGAAAATGTAGACCATGATAGGATCAACTATCCTTTTCCATGACCAAAACCCATTTAAAATGGGGTGGGGAGGGGTAGATAACTAGGCCTTATGAGTAATAGCAGGAAAATCACAATGCATTTAAATATTTTCTAGCTTCTACTCCATACCAGGCACTTCCATAAGCGTTTGTGATGCATCAATTAATAAAAAGGTGATGATTCCTGCCTTTAAAGAGCCTACATATGGGTGGAGCAATGTGGAGAGGTCCGATGAAGAACAGTAATACTAGTAAGAGCAGAGGTAGTAATAAATAATGTATTGTGTTTGAAAGCAATTAAAGTCATGAATATAAACAGGTAGAGTAGGGTCACAGGGACAGGGAGGGCCAAGGCAAGGGTTTGGGGACAGACTGCAATTTTAAATAGGATGGTCAGCTGACCTATGAGCCAACTTCAAGTAGATGAGATCAGATGTGGAGACATGCAAGGGTGAGGCTTCAAGGGAGAGCATTCTGGACAAATCTGAGGAACACCAAGTAGGCCAGAGGGGCCAGAGCAGAATGGGCCGTGCAGGAGGAGTTGAGACCAGAGAGGTAACGGGCAGGGTGCCTCGTGGACAACCACGAGGACCTTGGCTCACACCCTTAGACGGGAGCCACTGCGAAGTTTGGGGAAGAGAAGTCACATCATCGGACCTGCAATTAAAAAGCCTCGACCTGGCTGGGTGCTGCGAACAAAGTATGGTGGGTGGGGGGACAAGGAAAGAACAAGCAGGACCAGTTAAAGGGACCAAACTCCTGGCAGAAACTACTAGCACACAGAGGATAGCACTCATTTCATTGTGAACAGAAGCCCAATCTACCATGTGTGATCTTGGCATCATCCTATAACCCGGCTGCAGTTTCTATCACCTTACTATGCCATCACCACCGATGCCTTTTCCTGTAGGTGGCAATTTTCTCACTCTCAGCCTGACAATGGAGTTGATGTTGATATTTGCGCACCCTTTTCTTGCGAAGGTACCCTACTTCACTTACCTTTGAATCCCCATTGCCTGACACATAGGGCTCAGTTTTGCTGATGGAGTGAATGGGGGGGGGGGCTTATATTTTGCTTCCTGCCTAGACTAGTTTAAGAGCCTCCTTCCCTATCCAATCTCCCTCCCCTCTCATCACTTTAACTGTTGGCTTCTTTCACTTTGCAACTCCAAAAACGTCAAACATTCCTCTGCATACCAGAGTAACACCCAAACATCTTAGCCTGCCAGTCGAGGCTCTCCAGAGCTGGTCTCTCGCGTACCGTGCCATCCTCCCTCCCACTCCTAATTCTGGAACAGGAAGTCTGGGCTCCAACCTTTTGCCCAAATACCTTGTCCCTTCTCAAAGCTAATCTTTTCCTGGTGCTCCTCCCCCCTCCCCCCTCCCCCTCCACAGCTTAAAGAAATCCCATTCATCTCAAGGCAATATCCCTGGGCTACCCTTTCACTCAGTTTCAAATCTCAGCACCACAGGCGTGATTGCTCCCCACCCTCTGGGGACAGGAGATGTGAGCCACTCCCAGCTCACACCCAGGTGAGAGCAAGCCTGGACACACTCCACTGGTTCATGCTACCCTGGCCCACTTACAGCCGACCAACTTACCAACTCAGCCACTCTCCCCCAGGCTTGGGAAATAAGGAAATAAGGGCGTGCCTTATTTCCCAAGCCTGAGAAAGAACTATTGGGGCCAAGAGCATCTCCGACTTCTCTGAATCCCCTACCACAGCCTCAACAGATTCACAACATTGGTGGTATTCACTGATGACCTGCTCTTGTGAAATTCTTACCAAGGTAATGAACAGGGCTGCGTCTTACTGCAGACACTGCTTTGTGTGCTTGGGGTGGCCACGGGAGTGGGCCAGGATGGCAGGTAAACAAGCCAATGACAACTACTCAGTACAGGAAGGGTAAGAAAAGTGTATCAGGGGTTGCAGGAGTCTAAGAAAAGGCAAAAAAGAATCACTGTGTGTGCAGAGCTGCCAGAAGCAACAAGTGAAAACCAGGGTGAACTTCTGAAGGCCAAAGCTCAACTCAAATGTCCTCAGGGACATGTCAGACCTAGTGCTGCAAGAAGGAAGGGGACAGACATTCAAAGCAGAGGGGACAGTGTGTTCAAAGATCTACAAATTAGGCAGAGAACCACAAGGAGCTCACTCTGTCTGAAGGAAGGAGGCAGTAGGCGAGCAGGAAAGGGATCGAACAACTGACGGGAATCCTATTTATCGATGACAGAGGCTCAAGTGCATGTTAGGACACAAAGAGCAACGTTATGTGAAGATAAGACACACTATGAGGGGATTGTCTGTACCTTCTCAAACTGATGACAGACCCTACAGACCTTACCACTGTTACCAATTCTATTTCACACAACTAGCAAAGACATCTATTCAATGGTTTCAAATTTTTTCATAAAGGAAGTGTGAGAAGAAATGCATCTTCTCAGTGCCTCCCATTACATTCCATCTAGTCAGACTTTTCAAGACCTGGCAAGCAATTCAAACACACATCCACATCTGACCATTTGGAGAAGCAACAGTGACAGCAGGGTTTCCTCAGGTCTATACAAATGTGACATTAAACACATCAAGGACAATGTATGAGAGAGAAAGCAAAGTTTGTGGAAGCAGAGGAAGCGAGTCCATTTTAAAGCACATACTACTCACGTCACCCTCACTACTACTAAAAAAGCCTGTGATAATGCCATTAGAAGTTTCCAACTGGGGGCGCCCGGGTGGCTCCGTCAGCTAAGCGTCTGACTCTTGGTTTTGGCTCAGGTCATGATCTTGGGGTTGTGAGATCAAGCCCCTCATCGGGCTCCACGCTCAGTAGAGTCTTCTTGAGATTCTCTCCCTTCCTGTTTCCTTCCCCCTCTATTCTTCTCCCTGCTCACACATGTGCACTCTCTAAAATAAATAAAATCTTTAAAAAAAAAAGTTTCCAACTGATAAACCCAAGATTTTAAAAAATGCAAGATAAAAATCTCAAATGCTACATTCATTTTACTGAACTTTCCTTTCAGGGGTGCTAAGGAATACTCTTTTAAGCTTACATATTTAAAGAAGAATGCTCAAGGCTGCTCAGCCCTTTGGTCCTGAAGTCTTCTGAATGTAATTCATGCATCTTAAATATATTCTGCCACACAGATTCAATACTATTTTAAAAATGGAATGATCATGTTTGAAAGTCAGCATAGGAATAAAACAGTATTCAGAAGGAAAGTTTTGAAAGGACCTAAAATATACATAACGCCTGCTGGCTATTATAACAATAACAATAAAATTGCTTTTATCTTACAGGCCCTATTATGCTTTAGGCCATATTTTTGTACTTGAGTGATACTTTTGAGGTCTTATTCAGTTATTATGGAATCTTTCCTTCTCTCCGTGTATACCTCACCCCTTGCAAATCCCAATGCTCTCTAAAAGCACTCCAAACACAGGACATTCAGTCCTACCGCATTGTATTTTTAGATTTAAATCACCATTTGATAAATGCTTTAATGTACTTCACAGATGGGTAAAGGAACAACTGAAAAGAAAATTGGCATTCCAGGGTGATGGCAGCTTATTAATTCAGGAATTAAATCCAAAGTTACCTTTCCTCCCCCAAATTACTAACAATCTCACACTGGTAAAATTCCCAAGAATATGTTTTTATTGTTGTTAGATATAAAAACCTTTATAGCAGATCAGAGCTGCATAAATCAATCATCTATAATCTTGTTATATGCTTGAAAAAGAGATGTGAGGAGAAAGGTTATTTCTTGAACACTGCTAATGTAAAACCTACTTTCTTCCTGGGAATTCTACAAGAATGAGAACGGACAAGGCAATTTACATTTCAATGAACAATGTTGCTTAAAGTGAGTTGTTATTTCCAACCAGCACACTCCAGTTTGAGGCATCCATTTCAAACAGCAAGGCAGACTGCCAACGGAGCTTTCTCCACACATACGTGAAGGGCTAAGAAATTTCCTTGCGGCCGGGTTAAAGTCTCATTTTGAAGTGACTCATCTTGAAGGTGGGCGGTGACCTGTGTAGTGTATGTGAGGCGTGTACATGAATTCTGTGTGTGAATGGGAGTGGGGGTGATAAGGGAAAGGAAATGAGAATAGGAGTCAGAAATAATCCTCATGAAAACAATAGCTTAGCTTGACTCAACGAGTACTGGGCTCAACCCAATTTTATCAAGACAGAGTATTCTTCTCAGCAAGTTTATGTCACAGAGGTCAGAGAGAAAGATGAAAGGCCATCTTAACTGGCAAATGATGCTTTCCTGCAAAAAACTACTTCAGAACTGACAAGTGTCAGGTAACAAAGGAGTGAGGTCTAGAAGACAAAAACTATAGGGTTGAAACCAGGGAACACAGAAGCAGGTGAGACGAAGACTGCGTGTTCTGTTTGGAAGGAAGGGGCCTTTCTGCTCCTACCAGGCCTACCTTCTCCAGAATGGCTTATCCACAGGTCCAACGGTTAAAATGTGGGTTTCTGGCAAGTCTGCCAACTAAGAGGTGGGGCGGGGAGTGGGGGGGATGGGGGGACCAAAGCTGTATCAGGCCCAACTGAAGAGGTGTTTAGGACACAGTGGAAGAGCTGGGGTGGGAGCCTGACCTCACATCTGGAGGGTTTTTTCCCCCACTCTTTTGCAGTCATGTGACCTTGAAGATTATGTAACCTCTTATCACTGGTTTTCTAACTCAAGTGGGGAGTAATGCCTACGTCACAGGCCTGCTATGGGAATGGCTCTACCAATGGATATAAAAACCTAGCTGGGTGCTTGGCTTGTCAAGGTAGGTGGTATTTATTAGCTTTGTCCCTTCCCAAACCCACACACCAAGAGAATCAGGCAGCAAAGACTTTTGCCTCTGGTTTTGAAGCTAACAGATGGGTAATCTTACTAATAGAGGCTGCGGATTAGTCTGGAATTACAGGATTACAGGGAAAGGGCAAATCTACCACCTCTTCCTCTGAGGCAACGTGTACCTTGGACCTTCACGCCTCCCTTACTAAAGCAGAACCTCATCACGCCATTCCCCAAAATGACCTAAACAAACAGGACGGATTCCAGAAAGATGAATTACTGAATCTCAGTTTCTCTTTCCCTTCCCTAAATTGGGATATTTTCAGACCAGAAGAATTTTATTCCAGAAAGCTGACCTTTAGTTATTCAGAACCAGAGAATCCTTTGTAGGGCAATTATTAAGTTAAATTCTACCCTACCACTTTAGACCAATGTTAAAAGATAGGTGTTTATTATAGATTGTTTTTTTTCCCCCCTGAGCTTATTAACTGGTAATTCTTAAAGAAAATACGCAAGTCTACAGAAGAATTAAGTTTGACCTTAGCTGCGATTAATAGACATAAGAAACAAGTGTCACGGATAATTTGATACTGAATAGCACACTAATTACTTGCTAACAAGAATTTCTCCTTCTTTTCACACCTCTCATTTATAATAATTTAAGTGGGGATTAAGAACTGACAAGCACTGGACACCCAGTCCCCAAGGAAACTGTGCGCAAACTGCTCAAACAGTTTCTCTATCCAGTGGTACTTCTAGTCCCACAACCGTCCTGTGACATGGGTATTATTCCCCCTTCAGTTAGGAAACCACTGATAAGAGGTTCATAATCATTCAAGGTCCCATGGTTAGAGAAGGGTAACCCACAGATGTAAGTAAGGCCAAGCTCCGGCCTTCCTGCAGCTCCACAGAGCCCAGAACGCCTTTCCAGCTTCTCCAGACCCAGCATCTTTCTGCAACCCATCTCAGGACTTCCCAGTACAAGTCCATCATTTTGAATTTTGAAAGCACTGGACACATGTGTTTTCTAAATCACCGTTTCAGTTCAGCTCTGGGCTTTCTGTTCTTGAGGGGGAATTGCACCATGCAGCCCCTCACCAGGACAGAGGGGAGAACACAGTGTCTGACCAACGTGCCCTCTATCCTCACTCCAGGCGTTCCCGATTCCCAGCCCACATACATAGTCAACAACCCTGAAATGAGAGCTGGAAGCCAAGAAGCTTAACTCCTAAAAGTAGGGAACTATGAGTACCTAAGCTTATTGTGACCACATCAGTCGAGTTCCCTCCTGTGTATATGGCTGTCTTTCCTGTTTTACTCTTACAAGACACTTGTGATTGTACTTACGGCTCTCCCAGATAACCCAGGAAACTCTCCCACCTCAAGATCCTTAATCACATCCGCAAAGACCTTTTTTTCCCTGAATAAAGTAACATTTATAGATTCCAGGAATTAGGACTTAGTATCTTTAGGAGCCATTACTCAGTCAACTGTACACTCATACTGACCATTTACAACTAATAAAAAATTTTTGAAGTAAAATTCACCTAAAAGATACACAGTGCAATTTCAGAACTGATTGTAAACTCTATTCTCACCACTAACACACATTTTCCCCAAATTCTCACTCTACCTTCCCAACACCTCTGTGGGCCAATTTTATGCTTACTTTACCGATCAGCCACCAAGCAAAGGTGAACGCTCAGGGATAGCAAAAGATAATTCTTATGTCTATATATTCAGCTGACTGCTATTTCAATTGACATATTTGACTGATACGAGGAGGCTGGACTGGTAGTACTTTAATAGAGAACAAAATATAAATATAAACCAATGCTGGGGAAATGATTTCTCTTTTCTTGTAGGAACATAAAATAACTCAAGAATCAGTTGTATTACCTCACAAGGTTCTCCGAGGAATAAACTGAACCATAAAGCTCCTTACAACCACCAGTTATTACATACAAATAACCAGACTCACTTTGTTTTTCCATTGGAAGGAAGCCAGCTGTGATGAAGACCACAATGCATGTCCGTTGGTTATTAATGAGTATCTTACTGGCTATGATCTTTCTCAGTTAAATGAACAGCCCACATAGTACGTACCTGACCTTACCAACCATTAATTTTTAAACCTCCTTCTAGGAGATTGATTTCAGAAACACATACCATCAATGAAAGCTTACTATTCTTGTTCATCTTCTGACTAGGTCTCCCTGTCATATGCTAACTTAGCATCCTCAACCTTCCCTTCATTGAAATAAGCTGGGCAACTGTTTGTCGGGAGAGCCATAAGGGCGGGCCGTGTGTTGCCTACAGCAAAGTCCCCACATCTGGCCTGGTGTCAGGTGGTACGGCCAGCATGAGGCAGAGCCGCTATCGCCTACCCAACATCCATTTGTCCCCTTCTTCAGTAAACAGGACTCTAGGTGTTGGATGAGCTCAACGCTACTCAGAATAATGACCATATTTTCCAGCCAAATAGCTTTTATACTTCCAGCCATCACAGACACATACTACTATACATGCGTAATGGCCGTTGTTCTAAAAATATCCTCACCTGGTCCATTTCAAGTTGTTTCCCGGTCTCTTGGCTTACCTCAACAAAATCACAGAGGGGATCAGGATTTTCACCCCATTTCCCTTCGGTTAGTCTGTAATCTCTTACAAAGTACAGTTTAAGAACATGAGATTATTTCTACACTAGAAAGAGACCCTGCCCTCCACTCTCCAACCCCATCACAGGAAAGCATGCCCACGTGTCCCCAGCTCCACGTGCCCTCAGCTCCAGTGGGCTGGGGTGGCCATGGAGAAGTGGGAGGAGACAAACTGCCACGTGGTGGAGTCGAGCCCTTCCACCCCTTCAGCAGCCAGTTGACAACATTATCAAATTCAGATTTTCATACCAGTACATAAACAAACAACCACCTCAATAAAAGATATTAAAAAGCTCAGCTTCTGTCTTAGAGTGATACTAACCCCCAGCCTTCAAGCTGACAATACTCAACACCAATAAACACACACACATTGGTCACAATGAGTAGAAATAGCACTCCTGCGTTTGGCATGGAGTAAGCACTCAGTTAACAGAAAATGCTGGCACTACTGGGTATTTACCCCAAAGATACAAAAGTAGGGATCCAAAAGTGTACATACACCCCGATGTTTATAGCAGCACTGTCCACAATAGCCAAACTGTGGAAAGAGTCAAGATGTCCATCGACAGATGAATGGATAAAGAAGATGTGGTATATATACACAATGGAATATTATGCAGCCATCAAAAGGAATGAGATCTTGCCATTTGCAACGACGTGGATGGAACTGGAGGGTATTATGCTGAGCGAAATAAGTCAAACAGAGAAAGACATGTATCATATGACCTCACTGATAGAGGAATTCTTAATCTCAGGAAACAAACTGAGGGTTGCTGGAGTGGGGGGTGGGGTGGGAGGGATGGGGTGACTGGGTGATAGACACTGGGGAGGGTATGTGCTCTGATAAGCGCTGTGAATTGTGCAAGACTGTTAAATCTCAGATCTGTACTTCTGAAACAAATAATGCAATATATGTTAAGAAAAAAATAAAAAGAAGAAGATAGCAGGAGGGGAAGAATGAAGGGGGGTTAATCGGAGGGGTAGACAAACCATGAGAGACGATGGACTCTGAAAAACAAACTGAGGGTTCTAGAGGGGAGGGGGGGTGGGAGGATGGGTTAGCCTGGTGATGGGTATTGAGGAGGGCACGTTCTGCATGGAGCACTGGGTGTTACGCACAAACAATGAATCATGGAACACTACATCTAAAACTAATGATGTAATGTATGGGGATTAACATAACAATAAAAAAATTTTAAAAAAAAGAGAAAATGCTGGTGACTAAAAAAATTAAACATCTTATATTCCAGATGGTTTATAGGTTAAATGATTATTAACCTGGTAGGTGAAAAAAAATGTACTTGGGACAGGTGTGAGAAGGAAAAGCTAGCTTATCACTTATAACTGAGCTTGTAATGGTGGCTACAGGGATAAAAGTAAATTTTTTGGAGAAAGTTTAAAATCAGTCATCTTTTATGTAATATTCAAATAGGTCATCAGCTTCTTTTAAATTGTTGTCACTTTGGGGCGCCTGGGTGGCTCAGTCGTTAAGCGTCTGCCTTCGGCTCAGGTCATGATCCCAGGGTCCTGGGATCGAGTCCCACATCGGGCTCCCTGCTCAGCGGGAAGCCTGCTTCTCCCTCTCCCACTCCCCCTGCTTGTGTTCCTGTTCTCGCTGTCTCTCTCTGTCATATAAATAAATAAAATCTTTAAAAAAAAAAATTGTTGTCACTTTGGAGGATATGATAACACTCATTCTACTAAGGGAGTGACTATTTTTTTTCTTAAAAATTGAATTGTAATAGTCTTCTGCACTGCCAAGACCAATAATATATCAAAATTCCAGATAGTTGGCAAAGGATCCAGGAAGCTATTTAGGAAAATTCTCCCTAATTAATTGATAGGTGTTCAGCAATACTTACTCAAAGACAAACAGAAGCACCTAATAGGCTCATAATTGCATCACAGGAGCTGAAACTGATGAAATTTATGTTTCAGGGGAAAATATGAGTTTATTTCAACATAAAGCAGTCTATTAATATAAGCATGAATTTTAACTAAAATTATAAGCTAATCTTCTATGGGTGAAATGATATGGGGGGAGCGGGAAATAAATTGGGCAGAATTTTAAATCAATGTCTTGTAGACCAGAGCAGAATCTAAACTGATACTATTCTTGGCTGTAACCAATTAAGTTTTGTTTTATTCAAAAGATGGCTAGAGGAGCAGGAGACTCCAAAATGCAGAATAAAAGATCCTGAAGTCATTAAAAACAAAAAAGATGGCTAGAATTTTCAGGAAAAGCTATTCAAGCTATAAAGCTTTTGTTTTTTTAGTCCTTATCACCTTTTTCCATGAAGATTCAGCTGCACATCTTTACGCCAAAGCTAATTCTTCCTCCACATTTTAAATGCAATCGACTATTCAAGCATATTGGTTTTTGCATTAATATGCTTTCTCAATTTCTCCAAAGTTACCATAGCGACTCTAGATAATTTGGCCTGATAGGATTTTTACAAGGAGAAAAAGGTGAATCTAAACATTAAGGACTAAATTTTCAACAAAAACACTCTACCACCAAATATTAAAACCAGAAAAAGTCTATGTCCTGAGGAAGTCATTGAAAATCTTCCCATGAGGCTATGAGAAACTCAAAATTAAGACTCAAGGGTAAATCGTACTTTAAATATGTCAAGTATCTAAAACACAATCGGAAAAGATCAACTCCCACTCCCACCCCCCCCCATCCAGAAGCAACAGAGAACAGGCTGTGCCTGAGAGCACACACCTGTTTTCTCACTGGAGCCTTGCCCAGGGCACCGAGCACACGGAGCACCTCGACAGGAAGGACACACAGACACGGAGGGATCTGACCAGACCTGCTCTGACACCCAGCTCTGACCTTTTCTCCTATGACCACAGACTTCTGACCCAAAATGGGTGTTTGTATTACACAGAAAAGTGATTTCTATAAAAACCCCCGAACAGTAGGACCCCACTTAAGGCTTTAAGAACACCAGGCAAATGCAACACTAAGTAGTTTTCACTAAAAACAAACAAACAAACAAGGAAAACTCAGATATGTTTACTCCCTATTGTAATGAAAAGGTAGGAAAAAAAAAAATTCTTTCCTTACCACACCACAGTTGATTAGAACCTACCACTAATGTAAAAGTATTTCAAAGCTATCGCAAATAGTGTTTTGTTGCCCACGTCTCTGTGTGTTATTTAATAAATCTTTACAGATCAATAGGTTCAAGATAGTTATGGAAGAAGCACCATCATCTGGAGAAGTGGATTCTGGCCTGGGCTCTGAAAATCAGTTTTCTTGCCTCTGCCCATCAACACCCAACCTTACCATGCTAAAGAGAAAACAGAGATGCAACTATTTTAAAGAATTAAAACCACCTGATAGGCCTGATGCATTTAGCCACTGCTTCACAGGGTGGAGAAGAGAACTCCCTCCATGTTCTGATGTCTACCAACAAGACAGGGCAACACCCCAGGAAAGAATGAGAATGTGGTGCTCAGGTTTGGGAAAGAGAGCACTAGAAGACGGACGGAGGCCAGTTGGCATTCTAGACACCCCTCCCATCTGGGGGGCTTTTCAGAGCCACCTGTCATAACCTGCCCCACCCACATCTGTAATGACAGCTGGACTAGATTATTCCTATAGACCCAAGATGATGTTGGCACTTGGGGGAAGCACCCCCATAAGTCTTCATAGCACATGAAATCACATGCTCTGTTTTGGGTTCTTTGAAGTTTCAGTTTGCTCTTTATTTTGGGCTTAACTTAAATTTAGGTTTTAAATCAGGACCCATCCAATGGAACATCTGGGACCCAAGCTGAAATTCATTTTAGTTACCACACCTTTTAAAAGAACCTGCTGGAAAACAAGTGCTGCAGAGCAAAAGAAGAAATATGATTGATGAGACAGTCTCTGCCCTCAAAAAACTTGCATTCCTAATACCCCAAGTCAGGCAGGCTTCTCCCTCCTACCCACACTGCAGCCCCCTATTACTTTAATAATTATAGAAGGTTTCACAGGGGGGTGGAAAATTTTCATTCTTGCCCATTCTGTGGCAACTCCTGGCAGTCCTCTGAGCAGCCAAGGAGTTGTCTATGTGGAGTCCTCCATCCAACCTCCCAGTTCTGCTTGACTGGCATGGGATGGGGGCAGGGGTGGAGAGAAGAGGCATCAGGACTAGTATAAGGGGACACAAATAAGAATAGAGCTAGGGAGGAGCAGGCATACATGGACACTCAACCTATGGGGAAGCGTGGGAGCGGAGGTGAGCCCAAATGAGCTTGATTTCAGATTTATTTCAGAAAACGTGCCATCCTGTGGTGTTCCAGATGGCCAGAAGGAAACCTGCAGCCATCTCTGCACGTGACTCAAAGAAATCCAAGTGACCTGCTGCCCAAGTCACCTCTCACAGTCAGGGACTAACTTCCAGCCCTACCCAAGGCAGTAGGGTCAAAGGGCCAACACTTTTTAACCACCCTATTTTTCTCCCTGAAAGAGATGATGACTTATCCAATAAGAATTACATTGAAAAGCTGGATTTTTTTTTATGCCACACTGGTCACAGTTTTTCCTCAATGGATACTCTACCATGAAAAGGTATAATTAACCAATGTGTGTCTTTCCAGGTTTAAAAAGCAATTTCCTCCTCTCCTCACGCTATAAAAGAGGAGCCTGTATCTGGTATCGAATACACTGTTTACAGAAAGAAGATTCCACTTCTAGGCTGTTTGGACGTGTTCATTCTTCCCTGCATAAACTTACTCCACCTCTATTTATGCTAGACAGGAAGTAAACGTGCAAACGGAATCAATAAAAAGCAGCTGAAGGCACACATTCTTTGACTCTAATTAAGGTGGGATGCCTGATTCACAGCTGTTCTTACCACTGAAAATGTTTTTGTAATAAACAGTGGAGTTTAAGAGGTATTTTGTTTCATGTTTCAACTTTTTTATAATTTACACCAATGTACTACTCAACTCTCAGCCTGCTTATCAAAGGTAAAGTTATGGATGGTGGTATGAAAGGTATTCCTGGACCCACCTCAAAAATAAGGAGGTTGAGACACCAAGATTGTGCTTGGCTCAAGGTCACTCAAATACTAACAGAGTCAGGACTAGGGAAAAGAAATCAACTATACAGTTCATACAGTGAGGACAACAAAATCAGCATGTCACCTCTACACCTGCCTTTCACTCAAGGCCAAATGAGAACACTGAACTTGCTCATTTTAGATAATGCTGCTCTGATAACAAAGAGGCTATATTTTCTATTGTTTCTACAGCTGTACGCAAGGAACGGTCTTGTGAATAAAATTTAGAAAATGTCTGCCTAGGTAGAAAGAGCATCCTTCTTGGCCTTTATTAAACAGTAGAGACTTTGTTCTTAGTCCTGGGTGTTAAAATGTTGATATTGGGCTGACTTACTTCTTATGCCTGTACTACCCACCTCCTCTCTTTCCATCACCACCCTTGTAAAAATTAAGCATTGTAGACAGGTCTTCATTTTACTGCATTATGTCTCAAAATATGATGGCCAATTTTGTCATAGTCCATCATTAAGTCCTTTATTAAGTAAGAGCAAAGGACAAAAGCGACATGGATTTGATACCCACAGAGGCTGCTGGTCAGTAAGTGACTTCCTGATCACTACCTTCTCAGCGTCTATTCTGGTTACTAAACTTCATGAGCAGAGCAAGAAACCACCAGAAGCAGAGGATGAAGTGGCAGGAATCCCCATCCTCCATCACAATGTCTCCTGCAAAGATGCAGTGGTATTAATCTGCTCATCCCTGAAAACCGTGACTCAGGTGTGTGCAGAGCTAAAAACAGAAAAGGGGAATGCACTGCATATCACTTACTATTTCCTCAAGAATCTTGGCAAGTTCCGTTTCTGTTCTAGATGTGAATGTGGGAAGGAAATTGAGAGAAAAAAGTCAAGTTCACCTCATTGGTGAATTCTTCATTTCTACTCTCTTAAAGCTTTACTTTGGTTCCAATATACACAAAACACATCTACCTCTGCACCCTTTCTTTGCTTGGCATGGTCAGAAGTTCCTTGGAGGCCCCCAGAGACTAAAGCATCCAGCATATAGGGCCTGTCCCAACCATGTTGTAGCCCCTACTTCTTGTGGCTATTAAGCACTTCAAGTGCAGCTAGTCTGAGTTGAGTTGTGCTGGGGGAAAAAAAGACAGGAATTTATCTCAATAGTTTTATACAGTGATTATATATTGAAATTATATTTTGGATATACTGGATTAAATAAAATTAAAGTTACCTGCACTTTTTTCTGTTGATTTGTTCATGAGACTACTAGAAATGATGTCACTCCTGCCTGCCCTCCTCCTGCCATCCCCAATTAAGCCTGACTACTTTCCCTTTGTTCTGGCTATATCGAGCCTGGGAGGCACATCAGGAACAAGAAAAGAATATTCCATCTACTGTTTTTGTCTACAGTTTCTCAAAACACACACACGGGTCTACACTACATAAATCAATTTATTTCATTGTCTGACCTAGCCGCTGGACTTCTGTGTGTCCCCACTTATCATTGAAGTTTCCTGAACCTTTGCTAATCCATCCTTGAATCTGTCTTGTTGGTATGTGTTAGACCGTAGGCAGTTCTGATCCACAAAAAGCCTATTCCAACTTAACTGTGCAAAATGCATCGTCAGGGGTGGGCAGCATTATCTGCACAGAGGTCTTTTAAAATTCCTATTCCATTACATCATAAATACAGAGCACAACTAGACAAAGTATCCCACTAAAATGGAAAGGTGAGCAGCACCCAGTCCTACATTATCCAAAACCATGAAAGGAATGGCATGAACACCACTGAGTATTGTGGGTAATGGCGTATATATATGAAACATGACTACAACCATTTTGGGACCACCATTTCCACAATAAAATGCCAAAGCAGTTGGCTGGTCTGTGTTGCCCAAAGGGACCCATACAATTCACAAGTGAAAATCACCCATTATCAGCAAGAACTATTCAGTCAAGAGAATTAGCACCCCTCACAAGGCCCCTCTAAGCTAAACCACCCTGGACAAGAAATGGCAGGCAGGACTTCTGAGATCCCTACATCATTAGCTCAGCCAAACCAACCTAATACCCATTCTGTGCCAGGCCCTGGGTGAGGCACCGGGGATTCTGAGAGAAAAAAGTCTACCTCAAAGAGCTCCTTGATGGCTAGAGAAGGGCAACATGTACTAAGAATTATCATCAACTCTACTAAGTGCAGTGGGAAAAGGACAAGGAGGGAATGATTAACTGGAGGAAGACTTCATCAGGTAAGACAAGTGCGGACCTTTGTGTGAGGCTAAGGAGGTGCATTTCAAACCTGTAGGAGGTGTGGAGCCAGTAAAGATTTTAAGCAGGAATGCCCTGACCAAACAGACTTCTTGGCTTCTTCCTGATCACACAATAAGCTCTAACTATGATCAACACAAAGAAATGAATATTCTTCATGCATGAGATGCCCAGGAAGCAGCACCTAGTATTACCACAGCAGGCTTAAGACAGTAGACGCACGTCTGTCCAGCAGCAGGCAGAACGCTGCATGCATCATGAATCAATGGATCATGACCAGTGTTTTCTGAGAAAATGAATTAGAACAGAACAGTAAATGTCAGGGTGTGTTGTATATATTAAAGGCTAAGTGTGGCTTTGTGAATGTTTGCTGTTTAGTTCGACACACATGCACACATCATCACACAGCTATCTGGGGTCATGATATAAACCTGTTTTACTCTGGGTCACAGGATTTTAAAGTCACTTGCTTAAAGTGTACGTCACAGTAATAAATTAGTAACAGAAGATCTCCAAGGAACCCATCCATAGTTAAGTAAATCTAACCTTGTTTTTCAGCGGTCTCAGTCTCCCACTTAACTTTGACAAGTGCTGACCCACAGCACTCTTTTGGATACATTCATCTGTTTCACGGAGTCCTACTGAACAGTCCTCTTATATGCACCCCAGATTGACTAATTCCGTCTGATGTGCCTCTGGAACTCCTGACCCGTTTTAAAAATGTAATATTCCTATATTCTCAACTTTTTGTTTACACTTTCCCTACCTGCTTGTCTTAACGGCAATCTGGCCTTTCCTTCATCATACTACTTCCCATAAAGCAGGATGGTTGTTCCCTCAATTTCCTTAACTCACAGGACCAGGGAAGAAAGGGTCCCTTATCACCCTCCCAGTTGAGCTTACCTTCTTCCAGGCCATGTCCTATCACCTCTGTTCCAAGTCCTCTCCCTCCACCTTACTTCTGTTTCACTTCCCAACTTCACTGCTCTTCTCTTGACCTCCAGAACTTTGCTGTTTTGCCACAATCACTGTGTTCCTCCCCTGCTCACCTCTGCTGGCAGAAGCTTCAAGAAGATGGAGGACCTTGGGAACACCCAAAGCACAGTTTGAAGACGTCCTCCTTCATCCAAAGGTTTCCCCTACATTCCACTTCGGCCACACACGAGCCCCACCTTGGACCTTATCATTACCCCCAAATACTACCCCCGTAAGAGGTAGGCTTCCAAATCTCTGTAGCTTTCCATTTACCCACTTCTCTACTTCTTATTCTGACAGGTCCTGCCCTTCATCCTCATCACAGGCAGTTCCTTGGCTCTCCCACCCCATCTTAGCCATCCTGGCTTCACGAGCTTCCTTATCAAGATGGGATCTCAAGGCCATCCAATGTCAGTGATGCTCACACATTAATACCCTGAGGTTCCTCTTTCTGTGACTTTCTCAGAGCCAACATGCCAATCCCTGAGCCCAGCTGCCTGATTCATTTCCTTTCATCTTGTTGGAAGAATTCACATGAATATGCTGATTGGCTCCATGAGGAAAACTCAAAAGCCAACCAAAGTTCTAAAAACTGCCCAGGCTTCCTACCCAACCCTGGCTGACGTACTATCACTTTTTCTACAGCAGCTGTTTTCATTCCTCCATCCTTCTCACTGCAGCAGAGGACACATCAATACCCTGCCCCTCCCCCTCTGGTCACACAGCAAGGGGTATCTGGGTTCATCTGAGCTGGGGTGGGAGAGCCCGAGCTGCTGAGACAGCATCAGTCCTAGATGCTGGTCTCTTCTCTCTTGAGAGAGTGATTCTCCAACTTCAGTGTGCATGAACATCTACCTGAGCCATTTGTTAAAATACAGACCTCAAAATAAATAAAATCTTAAAAAAAAAAAATACAGACCTCAGAGCCCCACTTCTTAGAGATGGATTTGTAGGGTCTGGAATAAACCTCAGAAGCCTGTATTTGCACAAGTGCCCCTGTGATCCTGATGCAGGAGACAATTGAATTTGTGCTTCACTTTCTAAAGTCACCCTCTCACTTGGGTAATGTGGCTGCTTCAACTTTTGCCCCGTGAAATCTTTGAGGCAGGAACAACTGTATTGCTAATTCTTTGAAAGGAAGAAAAATCAATGACCATTTAAGCCAAGCAAGACTAAATGAGGAGGGTATAGAAGTGACTAGAACTGAATTCTTGAATTCCTGTTCTAGCACCTAAATGGGCTCAAGTTTCTCAGCAAAATATAAGATAAATTGACAAAAAGTGGACAAATGGCTAACTTCCTCACACTATGAATTCAATATATAACTAAAAGAAAACTTCAACTGAATTTACCAAACAACCTAAATTTAATTTTTTTTATTTTTGTATATTTTCACCATTGAACTTTCGACTAATACTTTTTCTAATCAACCTGAGTTGGAATCATGGGACAAAAGAACAGGTGTCAAACAGCCAGGAGACTTTATCCTGATCCCAAATCTACCAGGAACTCCACCATGGATTAGTGACTTGATGAACTGCTCTGAGACTCACTGTCCCCATATACATAGTGGAGAATTTGTACTCTGCTAGAGGATAACAAGTATTCACACCAAAAAAGCAACAGAAGACCATTCTACAAATGGAAGATACGAAAAAATCATCTCTAGCAAACTTCTACAACTGTTTTTCCCTACCAGCCCTCCTCCCCTAAGGCCTTGAATAATGACACTGTTTTATGAATTATAAGCATCACAGCATGAGACAGCATCTGGTGGGGAGGTGCCTACAGGAAGGAAGAGACCTCAGCGGTGTTTGCTATTTGTACCTTTTGATGTTTCACCAAGAAGGCAAAGCATTCTTTCAAGCCATTTTTAGTAGTGGCAGAACCAAAAAAAAAAAAAAAAAAGATGAAATGAATGTAGAATCCAGACTCAACCAAGAACAAAGATGCACCAGAACTAGCTTGGGTTAGAGGAGAAGAAAATCTACCTCACTGAAAAGTGCCAATTCCTACTAAAACTTCAAGAAGTCTACTAGAACACAGACAGATAAGAGACAAGAAAGGGAGGGAGGTAAATTCTTCCCAGAACTACTAGTCGAAGTACTAGTTAAAACAAAACAAAAACATTGGGGAGGGTATGTGATGTGGTGAGCGTTGCGTATTATGTAAGACTGTTAATCACAGACCTGGACCTATGTAACAAATAATACATTATATGTTAAGAAAAAAAAAAAAAAGCCACCCCACACCTGGGTGGCTCAGTCGTTAAGCATCTGCAAGCAAGCAACAGAAAAGGTTAAACGGGGGGGGGGGAGGAGAAAGGGAAAGAAAATTAAAAAAAAAAAAAACAGCAACACAATGGCTGGTCATATGTGCTAATTCCATCAAAGCTCCAGTAGTAAAAGCTCATCAAGACCTAGAAGAAAGCTAGTCTATATAGAACCTAAAAACCAAGACTGCCAAAATCAAACAGTTCTGAACTTATAATAAAGACATGATTAAAACACACTAAGAAATAAGGAAATGAGACAGTGTGTTAGTTTTTAAGCACAGTCTTTGAAATCAGACAGACCTGGGTTGCAATATTGTTTACCTCACCTATTTGCTGTGACCTTGGAAAAATTCCTTAAGTTTGTCCAGGACTTGTTTCCTCCATGTATAAAATGGGGATATAACCCTTTGTAAGTTGAGTGCTTTGGGGACTGTGCCTGGTGAGTGGACACTCACCTAATAACCCTTATAGTAAAGTATGTTTGAGACCATGGAAAATTCCTAACCTGTCCCAGCTCTCCAACTTCAAAGAGCCCGAGAAACAAATATAAACTTTGGGATCAAATATCAATTGCTCAACTTCTCTTTGGCTGGAGATGATTAGTATTGATGGTTTATATTTAAAAATACCAGCACTCTTGGGGCGCCTGGGTGGCTCAGTTGGTTAAGCGACTGCCTTCGGCTCAGGTCATGATCCCAGGGTCCTGGGATCGAGTCCCGCATCGGGCTCCCTGCTCTGCGGGGAGCCTGCTTCTCCCTCTCCCACTCCCCCTGCTTGTGTTCCCTCTCTCGCTGTCTCTCTCTCTGTCAAATAAATAAATAAAATCTTTAAAAAAAAATAATAAAAAAAATAAATAAATAAAAATACCAGCACTCTGAAAAGTTAAGCTCTGGTCTGTCAGATCACACCTGACTGGCACCTGCCCAATATATACCCAAGGCTGGGACACAAAATATGTGCAACTAAAGAAGTCTCTCAACTATGTGTTCCAACCCCAGGCTCACCTGACAGAGACTGTACAATATGTGTGGCTGAGTCGTGCAGGTGAACCCTGGATCTGTCCCAGAGCTACTTAAGTTTTGAAAATGCCATTGAGAATTCCTTAGTATTAGCACCTGGGTGGCTCAGTCGTTAAGCGTCTGTCTTTGGCCCAGGGTCCTGGGATCGAGCCCCGCATGCGGCTCCCTGCTCAGCAGAGAGCCTGTTTCTCCCTCTCCCACTCCCCTGCTTGTGTTCTCTCTCTCGCTGTGTCTCTCTCTGTCAAATAAATAAATAAAATCTTTAAAAAAAAAAGAATTCCTTAGTATTTCATTAACCTTTTTTATAGAGCCTCAACAAGTCTCTCAATGGGTCGATGACCAAGAAAGCTATTTTCTTCCAAATTCCTAGTTTCTATCAGAGTCCCTTATAAGCAAAGTCATAGGCAGCATCTTTCGGAAAAAAGACAGTGAGGTCCAAGCCTGTAGAAGAAATCCAATGGATTCTCCAAAGCATTCCCCAGTCGTAAGATTCATTTTCTTAAAGTAGTCACAAAAACTCGGTGTTAAGTAAACCCGTATTCACCGCTCTCACTTGCTTCAACATTTGAAGCATTTCTCCTTTCAGATCTAATTCTCTACCTCCCTACTAGGTAAGGCCAGAGCTCAAGACTTGGTCTAATCAATGAGGTGTCTTTTTGGTATCTGAGTTGTAAGCATGGACACAAAAGGAATCATACCCGTGTTTTGTTTCTCTTCCAGGACACATATGAAACTGTCCCAGACTCATGAATACAAAGAACAGCTTGGCTCATATAAAGAGTTCTTTGAAGATAATATTTCTAAACAAGTCCATCACTGAGGGAAGGCTTTTTTTGCTTTGTTTATTTTCAGGGGTAGGAAAGAAAAAGTAAGCACACCAGAGGATTTCCAGCATCTTCTCTTTCCTTAAAAAAGAAATATAATGTTTCAGGAACTTCCTTGGGAAACAAACAGCAGCCCCATTCATAACTATTTGCTCAAGTGTGATTTGCATAGTCCCTGTCCTTTTCTTGCCAAGATACCCAATCCCATTGGCCTGACCTTCATAATGGCTCCAGTTTGATTTCCCTCCTCAACCCAGAGTTTTCCCAAAGAAAGTTCTCCATCTCAGATTTTTTGCACAGTTGTCCTAAAAAACTAAAGAAATGAAGTTCTTAAAATAGACTCTTCATTATTCAAATATATTTTGCAGAGGTCAATATGAAATCTATTCAGCAGAACTAATTCTTTTTTTGGAAAATTAGCTCCTTTAATTTAAATGGTGGGATTTCTTGCATCAGAGAGAAACTTTCAAAGCCTGTATGAGTACCGTTACTCCAACTTGTCTAAACAGCCCCGTTTCAGCAAAATACTCACAGCAAAGAAACTACCAAGACAGCTTTTAGGGTCTACTTGAACAAAAACTTAAAAATCCATTTCATAATACTTAAAATGGCAGAAGAATGAAATGCTTAGTCCAAAATATTTCACAATTCAAAAATATCAAGGAATAAATAGCCTTAGTACCATAATCATTTAGACCAAGACAACATCCAATTCCTGATTTGGTTTCTGATAGTAATAAGGAGGATTTCCACCCCCTTAGGTACTTTTTCTGGGGTCAGCTGCAAAAGGATATATATATACACCCTATAGAAGGCAGCTTGTAAGGTGGCCCCTAATGATTCCCGCCTTCTAGAACTCATGCCCTTCTGTAATCTTCTCTCCTTGAACACATGCTGGATTTAGGAACTTGATTCTAGTGAATGGACTACAGCAAACTATGGGACACCACTTCCAAGAACAGATTACAAAAGGGCTCTGGCTTCCCTCTTACTCACCTTCTTGCTTGCTCACTGAAGGAAGCCAGCTGCCATATTGTGAGCTACGCCACAGAGAGGCCCATCTGTCAAGGAACTGAGGGAGGCCTATGGTCAATAGCAGCAAGGAACGGGGTCCTCAGTCCAAACGTTCATCAGGAACTGAATCCTGCCAACACTATGACTGAGCTTGGAAGCAGATCTGCCCTGTTTAAACCTTGTGATGACTGCAGCTTTATGAGAGATTGAATGCCAGAGGACCCAGTTCAAATATGACCAGATTCTTGACTCTCAAAAATTGTGAGATAAATGTTCATTGTTTTAAGCTGCTAAGTTTTAGAGTAATTTGTTACAAAGTCATGGGTAACTAGTACATATGTCAGATATCCTCTGCCTCCCAACAAAATTATGATTGGTTCTTCACAACATCATGTAAACCCTTTAGCCTATGGAGAAACACTGGGTCAAGAGCCACTTTATAAAGCAGTTCTCTCTCTTTTTTGGTCCTAAAAATATGCCTTTCATAGTTTTCCTTGTCATTAATATTAGTATTGAGACTTAAAAGTCCATATGCCCATAAGTCATAATTTTATCAAGTAGGAGCAATAATTTCAGCCATAAGTCATCTTAATATACAGGTGACCTCTCCCTCTCTTCAGTCAGTCAGTCGTTCTTTCTTTCACCGAAAAATACTCTATGTCCTTCTCTGAGAAACTTCTAGCTTACTGTGTTATCATTCAATGTCTAGGATTCCCAGCTTCATAACCCATTGGGTCACATAGATGGCAGGAACCATCTAACTGCAACATAGAATTTTTCACTGAGACTAAGGTTAAATTTTACCTTTAGGCTGGAAGTCTGGCCAAACTATCTAGGATCTTGTCTGCGCTGAATCTAATTTACATCTACTTCTTACCTCCAGGAAAACGAAAACATACAGAAAACGAAGTACAACTAACCCTAATTAGTAAGCAAATGATAATAACCCAGTACTGGGCATTAAGTATTTCATTCAAGTATGTGACAGATATGATGTTATGGTACCTTGTAATAGGGGTATTTGACCTAGATGGGCCTGTCAAAGAAGGACTCCCTGGGCGCCTGGGTGGCTCAGTTGGTTGGGCGACTGCCTTCGGCTCAGGTCATGATCCTGGAGTCCCGGGATCGAGTCCCGCATCGGGCTCCCTGCTCGGCAGGGAGTCTGCTTCTCCCTCTGACCCTCCCCTCTCTCATGTGCTCTCTCTCATTCTCTCTCTCTCAAATAAATAAATAAAATCTTTAAAAAAAAAAAAAAAAAAAAAAAAAGAAGGACTCCCTGAAAAAGTGAGCTGAGATCTAAAGACCATAGTAACTGACTATGAAAAAGCAGGAAAAGGGAATAGTACATGCAAAGGTTCTGCACAGGAAGGAACATGGAAAAAGAGTGAATGTGGCTGGAATACAGACAATTAGGGAACAGGGCACAATATAAAACTGGAGTCCAGGCTGTAAGGACAGGACTATGCAGAGCTTATGAGGCCCTGTTAGAGGGTTTAGTGTTTATTCCATGAGAATTAACCACTAAATAACCACTGAGTGGTTTTCAATGGAGTTGGCCACAACACATCAGAGTTTTGAAGAAATTCATCTGACTATGATACAGATTAAGGATAAAGAAGCCAGAGGAGTGGGGAAACCAGTCAGAGACCACTGAAGTAATCCAGCAAGAGAAGTTAGAAGGCTTCATGAGGCTCGTGATGAGGGAAAGAAGTGAACATAGCAGAGATATTTAAGAGAATGGTGGGCTGGATACAGGGAGATACTCATGCACACACACGCAGAGAGATTAACAGAGCAAATGTAAATGAAGGAAAGAATTTAAAGCTCATGAATAAAAGCTTTAGCCAAACAGTAAGCTTTTTTGAGCACATTATTAGCTGCTTTATCTCCATCCCCCAAAGTGATCCTACTGTAGCTGTTTATACATGGTAGATGCTCAAAAGACTATAAAATGAACATTTTAGACAAGCCATGTATCATAGGTATACTTTCTATTCCTATTTTGTCTGCTAAATACCATTTAATCTTTTTTTTTTAAAGATTTTATTTATTTATTTGAGACAGAGAGAATGAGAGAGAGAGAGCACATGAGAGGGGGGAGGGTCAGAGGGAGAAGCAGGCACCCTGCCGAGCAGGGAACCTGATGCGGGACTCGATCCAGGGACTCCAGGATCATGACCTGAGCCGAAGGCAGTCGCTTAACCAACTGAGCCACCCA